>NC_088866.1:59114727-59299520 GCF_032884065.1 Artemia franciscana | reverse complement strand
AATAGTCTAATATCTTCATTTTGTCCACAGACATAGCTATTACCCTCGAAAACTAAAGCTTTTGAAATAGGAAAAGAGCCTTTAATCACATTCTTTACCATGTGCATTCATAAAATAGTCTAAAATCTTCATTTTTTCCACGGACATAGCTATTACCCTTGAAAACTAAAACTTTTGAAATAGGAAAAGAGCCTTTAATCACATTCTTTACCATGTGCAATCATATAATAGTCTAATATCTTCATTTTTTCCACAGACATAGCTATTACCCTCGAAAACTAAAACTTTTGAAATAGGAAAAGAGCCTTTAATCACATTCTTTACCATGTGCAATCATAAAATAGTCTAATATCTTCATTTTTTCAACATACGTAGTTATTACCCTCGAAAACTAAAACTTTTGAAATAGGAAAAGAGCCTTTAATCACATTCTTTACCATGTGCAATCATAAAATAGTCTAATATCTTCATTTTTTCAACATACGTAGCTATTACCCTCGAAAACTAAAACTTTTGAAATAGGAAAAGAGCCTTTAATCACATTCTTTACCATGTGCAATCATAAAATAGTCTAATATCTTCATTTCTTCCACAGACATAGCTATTACCCTCGAAAACTAAAACTTTTGAAATAGGAAAAGAGCCTTTAATCACATTCTTTACCATATGCAATCATAAAATAGTCTAATATCTTTATTTTTTCCACACACGTAGCTCTTACCCCCAAAAACTAAAACTTTTGAAATAGGAAAAGAGCCTTTAATCACATTCTTTACCAAGTCCAATCATAAAATGGTCTAATATCTTCATTTTTTCCACAAACGTAGCTCTTACCCCCGAAAACTAAAACTTTTGACATAGGAAAAGAGCCTTTAATCACATTCTTTACCATGTGCAATCATAAAATAGTCTAATATCTTCATTTATTCCACAGACATAGCTATTACCCTCGAAAACTAAAAATTTTGAAATAGGAAAAGAGCCTTTAATCACATTCTTTACCATGTGCAATCATAAAATAGTCTAATATCTTCATTTTTTCAACATACGTAGCTCTTACCTCCCGAAAACTAAAACTTTTGAAATAGGAAAGGAGCCTTTAATCACATTCTTTACCATGTGCAATCATAAAATAGTCTAATATCTTCATTTTTTCCACAGACATAGCTATTACCCTCGAAAAGTAAAACTTTTGAAATAGGAAAAGAGCCTTTAATCACATTCTTTACCATGTGCAATCATATAATAGTCTAATATCTTCATTTTTTCCACAGACATAGCTATTACCCTCGAAAACTAAAACTTTTGAAATAGGAAAAGAGCCTTTAATCACATTCTTTACCATGTGCAATCATAATATAGTCTAATATCTTCATTTTTCCACAGACATAGCTATTACCCTCGAAAACTAAAACTTTTGAAATAGGAAAAGAGCCTTTAATCACATTCTTTATCATATGCAATCATAAAATAGTCTAATATCATTATTTTTTCAACATACGTAGCTGTTACCCCCGAAAACTAAAACTTTTGAAATAGGAAAAGAGCCTTTAATCACATTCTTTACCATGTGCAATAATAAAATAGTCTAATATCTTCATTTTTTCCACAGACATAGCTATTACCCTCGAAAACTAAAGCTTTTGAAATAGGAAAAGAGCCTTTAATCACATTCTTTACCATGTGCAATCATAAAATAGTCTAAAATCTTCATTTTTTCCACGGACATAGCTATTACCCTCGAAAACTAAAACTTTTGAAATAGGAAAATAGCCTTTAATCACATTCTTTACCATGTGCAATCATAAAATAGTCTAATATCTTCATTTTTTCCACGGACGAAGCTATTACCCTCGAAAACTAAAACTTTTGAAATAGGAAAAGAGCCTTTAATCACATTCTTTACCATGTGTAATCATGAAATAGTTTAATATCTTCATTTTTTCCACAGACATAGCTATTACCTTCGAAAACTAAAACTTTTGAAATAGGAAAAGAGCCTTTAATCATTTTCAGATCTAATATCTTCATTTTTTCAACATACGTAGCTATTACCCTCGAAAACTAAAACTTTTGAAATAGGAAAAAAGCCTTTAATCACATTCTTTACCATGTGCAATCATAAAATAGTCTAATATCTTCATTTCTTCCATAGACATAGCTATTACCCTCGAAAACTAAAACTTTTGAAATAGGAAAAGAGCCTTTAGTCACATTCTTTACCATGTGCAACAATAGAATAGTCTAATACCTTCATTTTTTCAACATACGTAGCTCTTACCCCCCAAAACTAAAACTTTTGAAATAGGACAAGAGCCTTTAATCACATTCTTTACCATGTGCAATCATAAAATAGTCTAATATCTTCATTCTTTCCACAGACATAGCTATTACCTTCGAAAACTAAAACTTTTGAAATAGGAAAAGAGCCTTTAATCACATTCTTTACCATGTGCAATCATAAAATAGTCTAATATCTTCATTTTTTCCACAGACATAGCTATTACCCTCGAAAACTAAAACTTTTGAAATAGCAAAAGAGCCTTTAATCACATTCTTTACCATGTGCAATCATAAAATAGTCTAATATCTTCATTTTTTCCACAAAAATAGCTATTACCCTCGAAAACTAAGACTTTTGAAATAGGAAAAGAGCCTTTAATCACATTCTTTACCATGTGCAATCTTAAAATAGTCTAATATCATCATTTTTTCAACTTACGTAGCTCTTACCCCCGAAAACTAAAACTTTTTAAATAGGAAAAGAGCCTTTAATCACATTCTTTACCATGTGCAATCATAAAATAGTCTAATATCTTCATTTTATCCACAGACATAGCTATTACCCTCGAAAACTAAAGCTTTTGAAATAGGAAAAGAGCCTTTAATCACATTCTTTACCATGTGCATTCATAAAATAGTCTAAAATCTTCATTTTTTCCACGGACATAGCTATTACCCTTGAAAACTAAAACTTTTGAAATAGGAAAAGAGCCTTTAATCACATTCTTTACCATGTGCAATCATATAATAGTCTAATATCTTCATTTTTTCCACAGACATAAGTATTACCCTCGAAAACTAAAACTTTTGAAATAGGAAAAGAGCCTTTAATCACATTCTTTACCATGTGCAATCATAAAATAGTCTAATATCTTCATTTTTTCAACATACGTAGTTATTACCCTCGAAAACTAAAACTTTTGAAATAGGAAAAGAGCCTTTAATCACATTCTTTACCATGTGCAATCATAAAATAGTCTAATATCTTCATTTTTTCAACATACGTAGCTATTACCCTCGAAAACTAAAACTTTTGAAATAGGAAAAGAGCCTTTAATCACATTCTTTACCATGTGCAATCATAAAATAGTCTAATATCTTCATTTCTTCCACAGACATAGCTATTACCCTCGAAAACTAAAACTTTTGAAATAGGAAAAGAGTCTTTAATCACATTCTTTACCATATGCAATCATACAATAGTCTAATATCATTATTTTTTCCACACACGTAGCTCTTACCCCCAAAAACTAAAACTTTTGAAATAGGAAAAGAGCCTTTAATCACATTCTTTACCAAGTCCAATCATAAAATGGTCTAATATCTTCATTTTTTCCACAAACGTAGCTCTTACCCCCGAAAACTAAAACTTTTGACATAGGAAAAGAGCCTTTAATCACATTCTTTACCATGTGCAATCATAAAATAGTCTAATATCTTCATTTATTCCACAGACATAGCTATTACCCTCGAAAACTAAAAATTTTGAAATAGGAAAAGAGCCTTTAATCACATTCTTTACCATGTGCAATCATAAAATAGTCTAATATCTTCATTTTTTCAACATACGTAGCTCTTACCTCCCGAAAACTAAAACTTTTGAAATAGGAAAGGAGCCTTTAATCACATTCTTTACCATGTGCAATCATAAAATAGTCTAATATCTTCATTTTTTCCACAGACATAGCTATTACCCTCGAAAAGTAAAACTTTTGAAATAGGAAAAGAGCCTTTAATCACAATCTTTACCATGTGCAATCATATAATAGTCTAATATCTTCATTTTTTCCACAGACATAGCTATTACCCTCAAAAACTAAAACTTTTGAAATAGGAAAAGAGCCTTTAATCACATTCTTTACCATGTGCAATCATAATATAGTCTAATATCTTCATTTTTCCACAGACATAGCTATTACCCTCGAAAACTAAAACTTTTGAAATAGGAAAAGACCCTTCAATCACATTCTTTATCATATGCAATCATAAAATAGTCTAATATCATTATTTTTTCAACATACGTAGCTGTTACCCCCGAAAACTAAAACTTTTGAAATAGAAAAGAGCCTTTAATCACATTCTTTACCATGTGCAATAATAAAATAGTCTAATATCTTCATTTTTTCCACAGACATAGCTATTACCCTCGAAAACTAAAGCTTTTGAAATAGGAAAAGAGCCTTTAATCACATTCTTTACCATGTGCAATCATAAAATAGTCTAAAATCTTCATTTTTTCCACGGACATAGCTATTACCCTCGAAAACTAAAACTTTTGAAATAGGAAAATAGCCTTTAATCACATTCTTTACCATGTGCAATCATAAAATACTCTAATATCTTCACTTTTTCCACGGACGAAGCTATTACCCTTGAAAACTAAAACTTTTGAAATAGGAAAAGAGCCTTTAATCACATTCTTTACAATGTGCAATCATATAATAGTCTAATATCTTCATTTTTTCCACAGACATAGCTATTACCCTCGAAAACTAAAACTTTTGAAATAGGAAAAGAGCTTTTAATCACATTCTTTACCATGTGCAATCATAAAATAGTCTAATATCTTTATTTTTTTAACATACGTAGCTATTACCCTCGAAAACTAAAACTTTTGAAATAGGAAAAGAGCCTTTAATCACATTCTTTACCATGTGCAATCATAAAATAGTCTAATATCTTCATTTTTTCAACATACGTAGCTATTACCCTCGAAAACTAAAACTTTTGAAATAGGAAAAGAGCCTTTAATCACATTCTTTACCATGTGCAATCATAAAATAGTCTAATATCTTCATTTCTTCCACAGACATAGCTATTACCCTCGAAAACTAAAACTTTTGAAATTGGAAAAGAGCCTTTAATCACATTCTTTACCATGTGCAATCATAAAATAGTCTAATATCTTTATTTTTTCCACACATGTAGCTCTTACCCCCAAAAACTAAAACTTTTGAAATAGGAAAAGAGCCTTTAATCACATTCTTTACCATGTCCAATCATAAAATAGTCTAATATCTTCATTTTTTCCACAGACGTAGCTCTTACCCCCGAAAACTAAAACTTTTGACATAGGAAAAGAGCCTTTAATCACATTCTTTACCATGTGCAATCATAAAATAGTCTAATATCTTCATTTATTCCACAGACATAGCTATTACCCTCGAAAACTAAAAATTTTGAAATAGGAAAAGAGCCTTTAATCACATTCTTTACCATGTGCAATCATAAAATAGTCTAATATCTTCATTTTTTCAACATACGTAGCTCTTACCCCCCGAAAACTAAAACTTTTGAAATAGGAAAAGAGCCTTTAATCACATTCTTTACCATGCGCAATCATAAAATAGTCTAATATCTTCATTTTTTCCACAGACATAGCTCTTATCCCCGAAAACTAAAACTTTTGAAATCGGAAAAGAGCCTTTAATCACATTCTTTACCATGTGCAATCATAAAATAGTCTAATATCTTCATTTTTTCCACAGACATAGCTATTACCCTCGAAAACTAAAACTTTTGAAATAGGAAAAGAGCCTTTAATCACATTCTTTACCATGTGCAATCATAATATAGTCTAATATCTTCATTTTTCCACAGACATAGCTATTAACCTCGAAAACTAAAACTTTTGAAATAGGAAAATAGCCTTTAATCACATTCTTTACCATGTGCAATCATAAAATAGTCTAATATCTTCATTTTTTCCACAGACATAGCTATTACCCTCGACAACTAAAACTTTTGAAATAGGAAAAGAGCCTTTAATCACATTCTTTACCATGTGCAATCATAAAATAGTCTAATATCTTCATTTTTTCCACGGACGAAGCTATTACCTCCGAAAACTAAAACTTTTGAAATAGGAAAAGAGCCTTTAATCAAATTCTTTACCATGTGCAATCATAAAATAGTCTAATATCTTCACTTTTTCCACGGACGAAGCTATTACCCTTGAAAACTAAAACTTTTGAAATAGGAAAAGAGCCTTTAATCACATTCTTTACCATGTGCAATCATATAATAGTCTAATATCTTCATTTTTCCCACAGACATAGCTATTACCCTCGAAAACTAAAACTTTTGAAATAGGAAAAGAGCCTTTAATCACATTCTTTACCATGTGCAATCATAAAATAGTCTAATATCTTCATTTTTTTCAACATACGTAGCTATTACCCTTGAAAACTAAAACTTTTGAAATAGGAAAAGAGCCTTTAATCACATTTTTTACCATGTGCAATCATAAAATAGTCTAATATCTTCATTTTTTCAACATACGTAGCTATTACCCTCGAAAACTAAAACTTTTGAAATAGGAAAAGAGCCTTTAATCACATTCTTTACCATGTACAATTATAAAATAGTCTAATATCTTCATTTCTTCCACAGACATAGCTATTAACCTCGAAAACTAAAACTTTTGAAATAGGAAAGGAGCCTTTAATCACATTCTTTACCATGTGCAATCATAAAATAGTCTAATATCTTCATTTTTTCCACAGACATAGCTATTACCCTCGAAAAGTAAAACTTTTGAAATAGGAAAAGAGCCTTTAATCACATTCTTTACCATGTGCAATCATATAATAGTCTAATATCTTCATTTTTTCCACAGACATAGCTATTACCCTCAAAAACTAAAACTTTTGAAATAGGAAAAGAGCCTTTAATCACATTCTTTACCATGTGCAATCATAATTAAGTCTAATATCTTCATTTTTCCACAGACATAGCTATTACCCTCGTAAACTAAAACTTTTGAAATAGGAAAAGAGCCTTTAATCACATTCTTTATCATATGCAATCATAAAATAGTCTAAAATCTTCATTTTTTCCACGGACATAGCTATTACCCTCGAAAACTAAAACTTTTGAAATAGGAAAATAGCCTTTAATCACATTCTTTACCATGTGCAATCATAAAATAGTCTAATATCTTCATTTTTTCCACGGACGAAGCTATTACCCTCGAAAACTAAAACTTTTGAAATAGGAAAAGAGCCTTTAATCACATTCTTTACCATGTGTAATCATGAAATAGTTTAATATCTTCATTTTTTCCACAGACATACCTATTACCTTCGAAAACTAAAACTTTTGAAATAGGAAAAGAGCCTTTAATCATTTTCAGATCTAATATCTTCATTTTTTCAACATACGTAGCTATTACCCTCGAACACTAAAACTTTTGAAATAGGAAAAGAGCCTTTAATCACATTCTTTACCATGTGTAATCATGAAATAGTTTAATATCTTCATTTTATCCACGGACGTAGCTATTTCCCCCGAAAACTAAAACTTTTGAAATAGGAAAAGAGCCTTTAATCACATTCTTTACCATGTGCAATCATAAAATAGTCTAATATCTTCATTTTTTTAACATACGTGGCTATTACCCTCGAAAACTAAAACTTTTGAAATAGGAAAAAAGCCTTTAATCACATTCTTTACCATGTGCAATCATAAAATAGTCTAATATCTTCATTTCTTCCATAGACATAGCTATTACCCTCGAAAACTAAAACTTTTGAAATAGGAAAAGAGCCTTTAGTCACATTCTTTACCATGTGCAACAATAGAATAGTCTAATACCTTCATTTTTTCAACATACGTAGCTCTTACCCCCCAAAACTAAAACTTTTGAAATAGGACAAGAGCCTTTAATCACATTCTTTACCATGTGCAATCATAAAATAGTCTAATATCTTCATTCTTTCCACAGACATAGCTATTACCTTCGAAAACTAAAACTTTTGAAATAGGAAAAGAGCCTTTAATCACATTCTTTACCATGTGCAATCATAAAATAGTCTAATATCTTCATTTTTTCCACAAACATAGCTATTACCCTCGAAAACTAAAACTTTTGAAATAGCAAAAGAGCCTTTAATCACATTCTTTACCATGTGCAATCATAAAATAGTCTAATATCTTCATTTTTTCCACAAAAATAGCTATTACCCTCGAAAACTAAGACTTTTGAAATAGGAAAAGAGCCTTTAATCACATTCTTTACCATGTGCAATCTTAAAATAGTCTAATATCATCATTTTTTCAACTTACGTAGCTCTTACCCCCGAAAACTAAAACTTTTTAAATAGGAAAAGAGCCTTTAATCACATTCTTTACCATGTGCAATCATAAAATAGTCTAATATCTTCATTTTGTCCACAGACATAGCTATTACCCTCGAAAACTAAAGCTTTTGAAATAGGAAAAGAGCCTTTAATCACATTCTTTACCATGTGCATTCATAAAATATACTAAAATCTTCATTTTTTCCACGGACATAGCTATTACCCTTGAAAACTAAAACTTTTGAAATAGGAAAAGAGCCTTTAATCACATTCTTTACCATGTGCAATCATATAATAGTCTAATATCTTCATTTTTTCCACAGACATAAGTATTACCCTCGAAAACTAAAACTTTTGAAATAGGAAAAGAGCCTTTAATCACATTCTTTACCATGTGCAATCATAAAATAGTCGAATATCTTCATTTCTTCCACAGACATAGCTATTACCCTCGAAAACTAAAACTTTTGAAATAGGAAAAGAGCCTTTAATCACATTCTTTACCATATGCAATCATAAAATAGTCTAATATCATTATTTTTTCCACACACGTAGCTCTTACCCCCAAAAACTAAAACTTTTGAAATAGGAAAAGAGCCTTTAATCACATTCTTTACCAAGTCCAATCATAAAATGGTCTAATATCTTCATTTTTTCCACAAACGTAGCTCTTACCCCCGAAAACTAAAACTTTTGACATAGGAAAAGAGCCTTTAATCACATTCTTTACCATGTGCAATCATAAAATAGTCTAATATCTTCATTTATTCCACAGACATAGCTATTACCCTCGAAAACTAAAAATTTTGAAATAGGAAAAGAGCCTTTAATCACATTCTTTACCATGTGCAATCATAAAATAGTCTAATATCTTCATTTTGTCAACATACGTAGCTCTTACCTCCCGAAAACTAAAACTTTTGAAATAGGAAAGGAGCCTTTAATCACATTCTTTACCATGTGCAATCATAAAATAGTCTAATATCTTCATTTTTTCCACAGACATAGCTATTACCCTCGAAAAGTAAAACTTTTGAAATAGGAAAAGAGCCTTTAATCACATTCTTTACCATGTGCAATCATATAATAGTCTAATATCTTCATTTTTTCCACAGACATAGCTATTACCCTCAAAAACTAAAACTTTTGAAATAGGAAAAGAGCCTTTAATCACATTCTTTACCATGTGCAATCATAATATAGTCTAATATCTTCATTTTTCCACAGACATAGCTATTACCCTCGAAAACTAAAACTTTTGAAATAGGAAAAGAGCCTTTAATCACATTCTTTATCATATGCAATCATAAAATAGTCTAATATCATTATTTTTTCAACATACGTAGCTGTTACCCCCGAAAACTAAAACTTTTGAAATAGGAAAAGAGCCTTTAATCACATTCTTTACCATGTGCAATAATAAAATAGTCTAATATCTTCATTTTTTCCACAGACATAGCTATTACCCTCGAAAACTAAAGCTTTTGAAATAGGAAAAGAGCCTTTAATCACATTCTTTACCATGTGCAATCATAAAATAGTCTAAAATCTTCATTTTTTCCACGGACATAGCTATTACCCTCGAAAACTAAAACTTTTGAAATAGGAAAATAGCCTTTAATCACATTCTTTACCATGTGCAATCATAAAATACTCTAATATCTTCACTTTTTCCACGGACGAAGCTATTACCCTTGAAAACTAAAACTTTTGAAATAGGAAAAGAGCCTTTAATCACATTCTTTACAATGTGCAATCATAAAATAGTCTAATATCTTCATTTTTTCCACAGACATAGCTATTACCCTCGAAAACTAAAACTTTTGAAATAGGAAAAGAGCTTTTAATCACATTCTTTACCCTGTGCAATCATAAAATAGTCTAATATCTTTATTTTTTTAACATACGTAGCTATTACCCTCGAAAACTAAAACTTTTGAAATAGGAAAAGAGCCTTTAATCACATTCTTTACCATGTGCAATCATAAAATAGTCTAATATCTTCATTTTTTCAACATACGTAGCTATTACCCTCGAAAACTAAAACTTTTGAAATAGGAAAAGAGCCTTTAATCACATTCTTTACCATGTGCAATCATAAAATAGTCTAATATCTTCATTTCTTCCACAGACATAGCTATTACCCTCGAAAACTAAAACTTTTGAAATTGGAAAAGAGCCTTTAATCACATTCTTTACCATGTGCAATCATAAAATAGTCTAATATCTTTATTTTTTCCACACACGTAGCTCTTACCCCCAAAAACTAAAACTTTTGAAATAGGAAAAGAGCCTTTAATCACATTCTTTACCATGTCCAATCATAAAATAGTCTAATATCTTCATTTTTTCCACAGACGTAGCTCTTACCCCCGAAAACTAAAACTTTTGACATAGGAAAAGAGCCTTTAATCACATTCTTTACCATGTGCAATCATAAAATAGTCTAATATCTTCATTTATTCCACAGACATAGCTATTACCCTCGAAAACTAAAAATTTTGAAATAGGAAAAGAGCCTTTAATCACATTCTTTACCATGTGCAATCATAAAATAGTCTAATATCTTCATTTTTTCAACATACGTAGCTCTTACCCCCCGAAAACTAAAACTTTTGAAATAGGAAAAGAGCCTTTAATCACATTCTTTACCATGCGCAATCATAAAATAGTCTAATATCTTCATTTTTTCCACAGACATAGCTATTAACCTCGAAAACTAAAACTTTTGAAATAGGAAAAGAGCCTTTAATCACATTCTTTACCATGTGCAATCATAAAATAGTCTAATATCTTCATTTTTTCCACAGACATAGCTATTACCCTCGAAAACTAAAACTTTTGAAATAGGAAAAGAGCCTTTAATCACATTCTTTACCATGTGCAATCATAATATAGTCTAATATCTTCATTTTTCCACAGACATAGCTATTAACCTCGAAAACTAAAACTTTTGAAATAGGAAAATAGCCTTTAATCACATTCTTTACCATGTGCAATCATAAAATAGTCTAATATCTTCATTTTTTCCACAGACATAGCTATTACCCTCGACAACTAAAACTTTTGAAATAGGAAAAGAGCCTTTAATCACATTCTTTACCATGTGCAATCATAAAATAGTTTAATATCTTCATTTTTTCCACGGACGAAGCTATTACCTCCGAAAACTAAAACTTTTGAAATAGGAAAAGAGCCTTTAATCAAATTCTTTACCATGTGCAATCATAAAATAGTCTTATATCTTCACTTTTTCCACGGACGAAGCTATTACCCTTGAAAACTAAAACTTTTGAAATAGGAAAAGAGCCTTTAATCACATTCTTTACCATGTGCAATCATATAATAGTCTAATATCTTCATTTTTCCCACAGACATAGCTATTACCCTCAAAAACTAAAACTTTCGAAATAGGAAAAGAGCCTTTAATCACATTCTTTACCATGTGCAATCATAAAATAGTCTAATATCTTCATTTTTTTCAACATACGTAGCTATTACCCTTGAAAACTAAAACTTTTGAAATAGGAAAAGAGCCTTTAATCACATTTTTTACCATGTGCAATCATAAAATAGTCTAATATCTTCATTTTTTCAACATACGTAGCTATTACCCTCGAAAACTAAAACTTTTGAAATAGGAAAAGAGCCTTTAATCACATTCTTTACCATGTACAATCATAAAATAGTCTAATATCTTCATTTCTTCCACAGACATAGCTATTACCCTCGAAAACTAAAACTTTTGAAATAGGAAAAGAGCCTTTAATCACATTCTTTACCATGTGCAATCATAAAATAGTCTAATATCTTTATTTTTTCCACAGACGTAGCTCTTACCCCCAAAAACTAAAACTTTTGAAATAGGAAAAGAGCCTTTAATCACATTCTTTACCATGTGCAATCATAAAATAGTCTAATATCTTCATTTATTCCACAGACATAGCTATTACCCAGGAAAACTAAAAATTTTGAAATAGGAAAAGAGCCTTTAATCACATTCTTTACCATGTGCAATCATAAAATAGTCTAATATCTTCATTTTTTCAACATACGTAGCTCTTACCCCCCGAAAACTAAAACTTTTGAAATAGGAAAAGAGCCTTTAATCACATTCTTTACCATGTGCAATCATAAAATAGTCTAATATCTTCATTTTTTCCACAGACATAGCTATTACCTTCGAAAACTAAAACTTTTGAAATAGGAAAGGAGCCTTTAATCACATTCTTTACCATGTGCAATCATAAAATAGTCTAATATCTTCATTTTTTCCACTTACATAGCTATACCCTCGAAAACTAAAACTTTTTAAATAGGAAAAGAGACTTTAATCACATTCTTTACCATGTGCAATCATAAAATAGTCTAATATCTTCATTTTTTCCACAGACATAGCTATTACGCTCGAAAACTAAAACTTTTGAAATAGGAAAAGAGCCTTTAATCACATTCTTTACCATGTGCAATCATAATATAGTCTAATATCTTCATTTTTCCACAGACATAGCTATTACCCTCGTAAACTAAAACTTTTGACATAGGAAAAGAGCCTTTAATCACATTCTTTATCATATGCAATCATATAATAGTCTAATATCATTATTTTTTCAACATACGTAGCTGTTACCCCCGAAAACTAAAACTTTTGAAATAGGAAAAGAGCCTTTAATCACATTCTTTAACATGTGCAATAATAAAATAGTCTAATATCTTCATTTTTTCCACGGACGAAGCTATTACCCTCGAAAACTAAAACTTTTGAAATAGGGAAAGAGCCTTTAATCACATTCTTTACCAAGTGCAATCATAAAATAGTCTAATATCTTCATTTTTTCCACAGACATAGCTATTACCCTCAAAAACTAAAACTTTTGAAATAGGAAAAGAGACTTTAATCACATTCTTTACCATGTGCAATCATAAAATAGTCTAATATCTTCATTTTTCCACGGACGAAGCTATTACCCCCGAAAACTAAAACTTTTGAAATAGGAAAAGAGCCTTTAATCACATTCTTTACCATGTGCAATCATAAAATAGTCTAATATCTTCATTTTTTCCACGGACGAAGCTATTACCCTTGAAAACTAAAACTTTTGAAATAGGAAAAGAGCCTTTAATCACATTCTTTACCATGTGCAATCATAAAATAGTCTAATATCTTCATTTTTTCCACAGACTTAGATATTACCCTCGAAAACTAAAACTTTTGAAATAGGAAAAGAGCCTTTAATCACATTCTTTACCATGTGCAATCATAAAATCGTCTAATATCTATATTTTTTCAACATACGTAGCTATTACCCTCGAAAACTAAAACTTTTGAAATAGGAAAAGAGCCTTTAATCACATTCTTTACCATGTGTAATCATGAAATAGTTTAATATCTTCATTTTTTCCACGGACGTAGCTATTTCCCCCGAAAACTAAAACTTTTGAAATAGGAAAAGAGCCTTTAATCACATTCTTTACCATGTGCAATCATAAAATAGTCTAATATCTTCATTTTTTCCACAGACATAGCTATTACCCTCGAAAACTAGAACTTTTGACATAGGAAAAGAGCCTTTAATCACATTCTTTACCATGTGCAATCATAAAAGAGATCCTAGGCCGAGCAAAAATCAAACGACAACACTGGATAACCGCTAGAACCCTGTCAATAGTCGGTGAGCGAAGACAAAAGATGGGAGGCCTTAAAGAAGAAACAAAGGAGTTAGGCAGACAGGAAAAACGCTCTGTTCAGCTGGACCGCCGCCAAATGTGGGAAGATGCTGCCGAGTCATTAGAGAAAGCAGCACACTTACATGACACCCGCAAGCTTTACCAGATCCTGAAGGAATCCGTTGGTAAGAAAGCTGCTGTCTCAGAAATAATCAAAAACAGATCAGGAAAAATCATTAGTTGTCAGAAGGAACGTTCAGCAAGATGGAAGGATCACTTTCAGCTCCTCCTGAACCCATCCCCTTCATCTACTCATGATGCCTTCCCACCTTCCGTCTCTAAAGAGCCTTATGATATCGTGCTGGATACACCGACCAGAGCCGAAATACTAAAAGCGATCAAAACCCTAAAAAACCACAAAGCCCCAGGTGAAGACGGCCTCCCCCCGGAACTATACAAACAATGCCCTGAGGTCACTGCTGAACAGCTCCATGGCATTCTCGACGAAGTGTGGAGGACCAACAATTTTCCAAAAGACTGGAAGACATCAGTCATCCTCCCTTTCTATAAGAAAGGAGACAAAACCGAATGCAAAAATTACCGCGGAATAAGTCTCATAGACATTGCCGTCGAAATATTCGGGATCATACTCTTGAACCGCTTTAAAGGGGCAAGGGAGGAAAGAACTCGAGGAAATCAAGCCGGCTTTCGACCAGGTAGAGGGTGTACTGATGATATCTTCGCCTTTCGCCTCATTATCCAGCAGTTTGAAAGATACAACCTACCCCTGATCTTGATGTTCCTGGACTTCATTGCTGCCTTCGACTCTGTCACTCGCCAGAAACTTTGGAAGATCCTGGAGAATGACGGAATGCCGCTGAAGTTTGTTGAACTGATGAAGGCATACTATGACGCTTCAGTGAGCCGAGTTAGAATCTATGGCGAAGAAACTGAAGAATTTCTGGTTGAGTTCGGAGTAAAACAAGGATGTGTCCTCTCTCCGACTCTGTTCAATTATTGCATCGATTGGGTGCTTGAAAATGCTCTATCGTCTTATCCAGGAGCGCAGGTTGGACAGAATCTCTCGCTGACTGACCTCGATTATGCGGGTGATGTTGGCCTCCTGTCAGACCCTGTAGAAGCCCAAAACATGCTTGACAGCGTTGTGGCCTGGGCAGATCTGATCGGCTTGAAAGTCAGCACAGAGAAAACGAAATTCATGGCTATTAACCACGACACAGGACCATTCCCACTAACTATCAACCAAGTTCAGCTGGAAAAAGTCAACCGTTTCACATACCTAGGCTCCCAGCTTTGTACTGACGGATCTTCCGACGCTGATATCCAACAGAGAATACAGAAAGCGCAGACAGTCTTTGCCTCCCTTCGGAAACCCTTATGGAATCGCCGTGAAATCAGTGTCCAAACGAAAGTTCGAATTTACATGGCACTAGTCCGCACCGTTCTCCTTTACGGGTGCGAAATATGGTCGGCAAAACTACAACAAGAGAATACACTTAAGGTGTTTGAGCATACTTGTCTACGAGGAATTCTCAGAGTACAGCTACGTGACCGTATCTCCAACGTGAATATACGTCGAATGTGCAATATTCAGAGAGATGATGTGCTCACTATTAAAGAACGCCGTTTGAAATGGTTGGGCCATGTATTGCGGAAACCGCCAGAGTACCTGCCTCGCCAAATACTTCTAGTTGAGCTTATTAGTTACTGGAAGAAACGCCAAGGAGGACAGAGGAAGAACTGGTGGAACCTGGCCAAGTCAGACCTTGAACCAATAGGGGGTTTCAGAAAATTTGGTCACAGATGGTCAACACAGTGGCTCGCCTTTGCAGAGCAGCTGGCACAAGATCGATCAACATGGTCCAAGAAGGTCTCTAAGATCATCGATGCCGGGCGAGGTGGAAACGCCTGATTCCCGCCACAAGTACAAGTAAGTAAGTAAATTGTAGATTCTGTAAAACCTAAATTCAGCATAATATTGTTTATTATGAACGATAAATTTCAATAAAAAAACAAAAAAATTGAAAATGTAATTTTTCTCAAATTATATAAGAAATAGTTGCAGACTGATTTAGTGTTCTGGGGTACTAATTTTTTTCTGATATTGGTTTAAATATTCAAAACTGAAATCCTCTTTTGATATTTAAAAATTTGATATTAAATCTTGCTTTCGTAAACTTAGTATTTTCAAAGATTCGGTATTTCAGTTTTCTCAAATCTAAACAATAAATATTGCTTGAAAATTGAACGGCAGAATACGCCTTAAATATAATCTAAATTTCACAGTATACGGTCTAATTGCTTATGATCCAGGGAAAACAGTATATTCATATTTACATTTAATTACTAATATAACAATTGCTAATATAATGAAGCATTATAATTTCGACTTGTGAATTGCAATCTATTTGATTGCCTTGGCTATAGACTCATTGTCAGATTCAATTCTGAAAAGATGTAGGTCGGGAAGAATCATCAGTGATTTTAAGTTCATTTTCATATTGTTACATTTTCATTTTTTGTATCGTTTTTTTATATATAAGTAGGTTTGAACTGCTTTATTTTAAAACTTCTTTTCAGACAGCCCTCTCTCCTTTTTTCTACCTAACTCTTTCTTAGTTTCCTTGAGCCTCAAAATTTCCTTTAGTTGTAATTGTGGAAAATAGGGTAAGAGGTGGCAATCTAGTTTGCCTTCCTGTCACTTTGACCCTGAAAAAGGACAGTGGAACTTCTTATGTCTAATACAATGAGGGTTCCTTTTAAGAATCCTTAGGATTCCTAAGGATTAAAGGAATCCTTAAAGGAATCCTTAAAGGATTCCTTTAATACGTTGATATTTTTCTTCAGTCTCATTACTTGTTGGAATAATGTTTTGAACGGTTTAAGATCTAGTTTCATGAATATTTTCCACATATTGTTACTTTTTAGAAGCAAATATGCGTGCTAGAATAATACTCCATGTTTTACGATGTCCTGTGCATTTGTATGAGTAAAAATGGTCATCAAAATTGTTATGAGCTTCATTTTCTAAAATTAACGTTAATATTATTTGTGTTCAAAAGTAATTCTCTTAATTTACTTGTTCAAAAGGAATTCTCTTAATTTTTCTTGTTCAAAAGTAATTCTCTTAATTATACTTAATTATACTCTTAATAAAAAATAGTGTCTCACCATTGATGTTCAAGTTAAAACTTGGACTTTGACAGGGACCAAGGAACAGGCAATTATATTTCTCCAGGAGAAGGGGTTGTTGCCCAAAACAAAAAATGAGTCAATGGACACACTATGATATTGTACTCTTATGAGAAGCTACATTATTGGAAGTGTAACATTAGGTCACGTTTGAAAGTTGTCAATTTGCGTGTCAATATGTGGTTTTCTAAAAGTAGAATACCATTTGTTACTATAATTCTTTCATCTATCTCTGGGTTAATCAATGGTCGTCTTTGGTCTTGTTTTCCTAATAAAGTTTTAAAATTTCCTCATATTTTGTTTTCTTTCATTACCTTTATCAAAAGTTTGGGCTATATATTTGCACATTAGGGGAGGGGGGTAAAGCATACCATATATTAAATACATCAATGGTTAGTTTTTGCATTTAATATATGCTATGCTATCAAACGACCTTCTATTTCCCTTGAATTTGCTTTATTTGCTTTGCCATCTATATTAAATTTTAAGCAACTACTTATTAAGAAAGAAAGGAACATAAAATAATAAAGAAGTCAGCATTGTGGATTATCAGATGTAGCAAGATATATACTAATTCCTGGTAGTCTGGCCGTAAATTCTTGGCCAATTTTTGTATTTTTTTTTCATTTTTTTAAATAAACTGGCCTATTCCCCTTCAAAATAAATAAGCCAGTAGTTTTTAATTCAGAGATTGTTGAGATACCTATGAAACAGCCTATGCTACCTTAGGCATAGGTTACATATAGAAGTTTCAGGATCTTTTTGAAAATCCTTACTATTTTGTTTTCAAAGCAACATTTTACTGTTATGACTAATGAAAATAGTAGCCTAATTACTAATTACTCTGTTTCAGTCATCTTCAAATGGTTGGATTTTCTTCCCAAGATAGTTTAAAAAAATTAATTTTTAAACTTTTGGATACTGTGCACTATTTTAACTGTTAGGACCACCTTAAAGGCTCAACATGTAATTTCCTTCTGAAGTGATTATTGAATTATTAAATGGTAAAAAAGGCATTAAGTAATATAGGCTATTCATTTTTATTCTAGCTATATAATGGTGGAAACTACATAATTACCAGGCAAGTAGCTTGAATTAAAATTTATCATTGCTAAACAAAAGTAACTGTCCCTATTTTGGCCATAATATATATTGGTTTAGATTTAAATCCTGCTTTTTAAGGCTATAATGAAAAAGTATACGATGGCCAGGGTGTGTTGCTTGGATGAAGGATGACATACTGCCAAAGGTTGTCCTTTTTGGCAAACTGTCTAGGCTTAATAAAAAACATTTCATCTGCGATGAGAAGATGTTGTAAGCAAAGATTTAAAAGATATGGAAACTTCTTAAAAAGTAGCTTACTGACTCCAATTAGAATTTACTGAGAGGAGGTAGTTGTTTTTTTGTGGCAGAAACCTTACATAGTGAAATTTTCTATGAAGGGGAAAGCCTTTTTTTCATTGATGCTGTTAGATTTTGATAGATTATTAATGTTATACAAAACGCAACATTAATTTTGTAATTCCTTAGTGAAAGTACCAGGATTTTCTTATTTGGCGCAGATGTCAAATAAACTAGTTGAATTTTTTGTAGAGACTAGATTCTTATTGGCTAGTCCAAAAAGGAACACATTTGTTTGCCGTTGCAAGAATAACAAACAAATCGAAACCATGCTCAAAGCATGTATTTTATAGAACAAAGAATTTAACTTTAAAATCTTCGAATGTTTATATGGATATAAACTAAAGAATCTTATTTAGAAATTTTCTTAAGGGGAAATAAATGAGAATTCGGTCCTGAAGTTTATAGGGGGGAATTAAAGCCTTGTATGTCACATATCCTCCTTCCCGCTGAAGAATGATGCCCCCATCATTCAGACTAATCTCCTTTAAATTTTATGTTTCCTTAAAATTCTTTATTGTTTATTAAAGGTTATTTTTATAATTTCCTTATCGCATAATGACTATTTAACCACATCCATAGTGTTATAATGTCTTTTCATTTTGTTCTTACTCCTAGAATTTTTAAATTATACTCCTACACCTCACATCAATATAAAGCACTAGAACAAATATATGGGTCTACATTCTGAATACCTAGTTTCATTTTTTTTAAATCGTGATTAATTTTTTGTTGTATAATTTAACTGTGATTTCCAATTAATCCAAAGTTTTCGAAAAGATTAAAGTGTCACAATTGGATTAAAATTACAACATAATAAAATCACTACTGGCACATTTGTCGTAATTCGTTAAGAGGTTAATTTTATAAATCACTATTGACATATTCTTTTATTTTTTATCACTAAGTTTATAATGTTCCTTCCTTTCACACCCCCTGCCATAATTTTCATTTCCCTGCCCATTTCACTAACTGATTTGGTGTATCATAATTCGTCCAAATTAATATTACCTTTTAGTTCTTTAACCCATAATGCTTTAATGTTTACGTTCTGCACAAGTTCGGTAATGCTTATAGCATGTTTTTAGATGTTTATTTAGATTTGCTTAAGGGTAGTTTAACTTAGATAGTTGCCAAGACCTTACTTGGTTTATCGATTTATAAGTAAAATAGAATTGGGACTTATATTGTTATTTTTCAATGTTCATACATGTTTCTGATGTTGCCAATGTTTGAATGCTATATAGTTTGTTGCAGGTGATCTATTGATGTTCATGGTTCTGTTGGTGCTTACACAATGTGTGGTGGGTGTATCTTCTCAGCTGAATACGTTTCCTTCTTTGGCTTGTACGGTTTTTTGATGGGATTAGAGATGATTGTAAGATAGCAGTTGGTACTTTCACCTACATTACTGGTATCATTGAAGTGTTTTATCTTCGTTGTGCAGCTGTTGGGAAGAATCAATTGCGTGATTTTTCTCGCATTCTTTTGTGGATGATAAATTATAGTAGGTTTTACACATTTTTGATCTTTGACCATAATGCATCTTATGTCAGTGTTTGAGCTTGCCAATTCCTATAATAAAAATTTATTGGTAGGATACATTCTTAATACGCAAAATGACATATAACAATGCGTAACATTATTATAACAGAATTTATATAGAAAAAATTATTAAAGACTAATCTTCAGAGAATATTATAATTATAAAAGAGTAATATAGCACATATTTATGAACGAGTAATATAATTATTATTTCAACACTAATTACATAATACGGCTGTGATATGTGTATATAGGAGCACATTTCTAAAAAAAATGATTAAATACATGGTAAATATTAAAGGTGTTAATTTTACCTATTCTATTTTTTCGAATGCTTTATATTTTTGATGCATGATTGTCTCGAAAAGAAACACAATTTATTGTGTCGTAGCCTGTGAACTAACATATATCAGCAATATTCTTTGGCTTAGGGACAGGATATTTGAATATACAGGAGACAACCTTTTAATTCTCTTGTATTTCTATAAAAATGGATAAGTCCTCGGTAATTGTTAGAGGTCTTTATTTTAAATATAATATTTTCTGCCAAGCGTTCTATATTTCTGATGTAATTGTGTTGAAAACGAAACAAAGTTTATTGTGTCATAGCCTTTCAGCTAATATACATCAGTAATATGTCTTTACTATAGCGACAGGATGTATGAATGTACAGGAGACGAACTCTTAATCCTCTAGTATTTTTATATCCTCCCAGTTCTAATGGCTTGGATATCATCGGGGGCAGTAGGGTTAAATTGATGCATTTCCTGTTCCGATATTTTATCATGTTTGGGTTTTGTTCTTCTCACTATTTAGAGCTTTCCATTTTTTAATATTACTAGTCCTCTTATTGTCAGCAAAATCAGAAAAAGCATAAATATTGTAAATATAATATTGTACCAGGAATTTGGTGAAAATAACCCATACTGATTTTTTATATATTTCAGTCTTTGTTCTTCATTAGTGAACAGGAGTATTTGTAAGTCTAATGCCTCCTTTATTTTTGTGAATTGCGTTGTACCTTTGATTTTCTCTATTTCTGGCCAAATGGATGTTTTTGATTCTTCGTTGTTTATATTTGGGATTGTCAATACACATTTATTCCAAAAAACTTTATTATCTTTGGGCTCATGATGTTTTTGCTCATTGTGATCAAGGATGTTTGCACAGTTATCTCTTTGGTTACAAGTTGGCAACCTTGTTTAGTGGTAATTGTTCCAACGTCCTTTAGTAATAGTTCAGTTTGGTAACTGGGTTAAATTTTCTCTGTATTGTTGTAGTAGGATAGAGTTCCTACCGTCTTTTTGTTACATTGAATAACCATTAATCGTTTTTTAAATTGATAAAACTTTTTCATTTAATGTTTATTATTAGAGCTTCACATGAATTGGGAATATTTTGTTGTTGTGATTCTTTTAGAAAGAGATCTAGCGTACCTGATCCTATTTTTATATTGTATATGGGTAATGTCAGTTGGTATACTAAGTTTTGAAATGAAACGCATTCTTTTAATTCCTGGACCTTTGCTAGTGCATATTTTCTTCTGTCTTGATCAATTAGCATATATTATGCTTCTGGTACGAAGCTCATGAGGAAGTTTGTCTACAGCTACGCAATAGTGCTTCCTGGAAAAAATCGATGTGGGTAAAAGTGCCCCTGGTTAGATATGGTTCGGAAAAGCTTATTTAGTCTTTAGACCCTAATTTAAAAATATTGAAAAATAAAAGTAAGCTGTGCTTAAAAGAATAGATTGGATGTGATTGACTATATTCTGGAATTTTATCGGACCCTAAGCGTTAGATGTGTAGTAAATATAAGAAATATCTTAAGTCGATGTATTATTGCTGTAGACCTATGTATTTTCCTGTGTCAGAAAGAAAATGGCGAAATGTTATCAAGTCTTGGTCGATCAGAAGTGATACGCTAAGTAGTGAGTGTCTTTATCCATCTACGTGGTATGACCGTTTGTCATCTATTTTTTCTAATGTCAATTACCTGTGCATTCTTTGTTTGCTCGTTCCATTTTTGCTATTTTTAGTTATTTTAGCTAGAGGCACCTAACTGATATGGGTGTATTTTTTAACCAGGGGTACTTTTTACAGAAGGAGTTGTCGTAGAAACTTCGAAAGGAACTTGTTTAATTGTGAATTCAAAGCTCTACATCCTTTTAAATATTCGGAAGCAATTGGAGGGCAACCACACTTTCCCCACACCCATCATATCCCTAAAAACACCCAATCAAAATTTTTACATAGCCATCTTTTTCAGCGTAGTTAGAGGGTCCAGTAAGATAATCTTTGAGAATCGACCTTTCCCCCGAGCCCTCAGAACACTGATTTTAAGTTTTTCCGCTGAATATATAAGGTTTTTATGGAGAGTGTGGTCGTATAAACTTTTGAGAGCCCTCATTGTATTAGACATAAGAAATTCCACTGTCCTTTTTCAGGGTCAAAGTGACAGGAAGGCAACTAGATTGCCACCTCTTACCCTATTTTCCACTATTACAACTAAAGGAAATTTTGAGCCTCAAGGAAACTACGAAAGAGTTAGGTAGAAAAAAGGAGAGAGGGCTGTCTGAAAAGAAGTTTTAAAATAAAGCACTTCAAACCTACTTATATATTGAAAACGATACAAAAAATGAAAATGTAACAATATGAAAATTAACTTAAAATCACTGATGATTCTTCCCGACCTACATCTTTTCAGAATTGAATCTGACAATGAGTCTATAGCCAGGGCAATCAAATGGATTGCAATCCAGACCGCACAGTATTTTTTTGGTATATGCTGCTGCGCTTGTGCTGTAAACTACGATGAAGATCACACTATGATGACTCAGAGATATTTCGTTTCCTTTTCTACAAAAACAGTCTAATCCATATTGCAGATTAACCAGGACAATCAATTATCTTGGTTAACTGCCTGGGGAGTGGTTACCAGTAACTGACGACAAGGCTCGTCATCTTGCAAAAGTAAGCCTGTTTTTGGTATAGGTGATGCCATGGATGTTTCGTAATGGTTTTTGCGCCCTGTAGCCATTTCAAACACAGAATTTTCATTAGAAGCGTCTTTGCTATTCTTTGACCCCCTTCTGGTTTTTGACATTGGCCAAGCATCGTTATCTGTAGGAGTTTTATCTTTTCTGAGAGCTTGCCATTTGATTATTTCATTAGACAAGAGGTCTTTATAAAGTCTGTCAGTTTGCCTTCCATTATCTTTTGGTATCAACGAAGTGCTTACATGATATTTTGCTGCCACCGGAGTATTCTTTTCAAGTTTTGATCCTTGATTTGAATTGCCCTTTTTTCTCGCTTTACGTCCTCGTTTGAAGGGGTAGAATCCTTACTCCTCCATGGATCTAGCAACTTGAACTGTTTTGTAGGGTGTTTGCTGGATGGCAAGCAGTTATTTTGTGTGTGTCTTTGTTTTCCTCCACTTTTCTCTGCAGAGAGGGCAAATCTATGTCTCACTTATTTCCCCAAGATTCCTAGTAACTCCGACACATAGTCCATGAAGCCGCTCGTCACAACAGTCACAGCAAACCATAAATTGATTGTTATGTTGGGTCTGGCAAACACACCACAGCTTGTTTCAACCGTCTTCACTTTGCCAATACTCCTAACTTTCACCAGGTTCATCATTATTTCCTTCAATGGTTCTATTTTCTTCTTGTCATTTCTCCATCTCGCCTTTCAAATGATCTTTTTTATCTGATTTCTTCATTACTTCTTCATCAGTAATAGATAAGGAGCAAGATTCTTCAAAGTCAGATTTGAGCTTAAATGATACCGAAATGCTTGGAAAAATACTCATCAAGCCATCGTAAAGCTTAGGAAACATGACAGGGTCTGACTTACAACCTCTTTCTTAATGTCACTTGGTAAAACTTCGCTAATTTCTGTCATACTGCCATGATTAGCTTGAGCCATTGCTGATCCCACATGACACAATGATCTCTTTACAACCTCTCTACTTCAGTACTTACATACAAATTGTCATATAAAGTACATCAATTTCAGCTTTAGCAAAGGTTTGATTGTTCTACAAATTGACTATCCTGTCTAGATGTTAAAACTTGACTATCTCAAAAACTGAACTTTTTTTGCCCAGCAAAACTTTTTCGGTGTGGACGCTAATCCTGTATTTAATTGCGCAGTTGACCTCCTCCAAAAAGGGTTTTGTGCTTTCGCCACCAAACAGGCATTTCCCACTCCCATAATAAGCCATTCTTTTGTGGAATTACCAGGATATTCTTAATTGGTGCAGAGATCGTATAAACTAGTTGCCTTTTCTTAGAAACTAGATTCTTTTTGGCTATTCCAAAAATGAACAGTTTTGATAGCCGTTGGAAGAATGACAAACAAATTGAAAACATGCTCAAAGCATGCATTTTATATAATGAAGAATTTAACTTTATAATCTTCGAAAAGTTTATATGGATATAGACTAAAGAATCTTATTTTGAAATTTTCTTAAGGGAAAATAAATGACAGTTCGGTCCTGAATTTTATAGGGGGGAACTGCTGGCCTGTTCGTCACATTTCCCCCTTCACGCTGTAGAATGATAAGTCTTTTACAACAAAATGACTATTTAACCTCATTCGTAGTGTTACATTGTGTATTTTTTATTATTTTTGTTCTTACTCCAACAATTTTTGAAATAATACTCCTACACCTCACATTAATATAAAGCACTTGAACAACAAATGGGCTTACACGTAAATACCTGATTTTAATTATACTCCTATAATTGAAATCAATTCTACACCTGATTTCAATTACTTATCCTAAAGGCCACGCCAAATGTTACGGGGTGGGGAGTTTATTTATAAGTGATGTTACTGAGGGGGTTTATTTATGAGTGATGTTGCTGGGAGTTTTCTTTGAGTCTTGGGAGCTTAAAGTCGGCATAACATAAGGGGTATTCAAATCGAGATTATGTCATGAGAACTAAATAATGGAGGAATTCGAACATAAGGACACCGTTAATAGTCCCCAAGGATCCGGGTGATGGAATCATCTTAGTAATATTTGGGTATCCTATGTTGTGTAGATTGCCTTGACGGCGTACCATAAAGACTATGGAAACTGTGCTTGGTGCTTAGATTCATAAACAAGGACGATTAACAAACATTCGATTTAATTCAGTACTTACATACAAATTGTCAGGTATGGTACTTTAACTTAAGCAAAGGTTTTGTTTTTCCACAAATTGACTATCCTGTCGAGATGTTAGAACTTGACCTACACAAAAACTGAACTTTTCTCCCGACGAAAGTTTTTCGGTGTGGGTGCTAATCCTATATTTAATGTGCAGTCTACTTGCTCCAAAAAGGGCATTGTGCTTTCGCAACCAAACAGGCATTTCCCACTTCAGTAGTAAGCCATTCCTTTGTGGAATTACCAGGATTTTCTTATTTGGTGCAGAGGTCAAATAAATTAGTTGACCTTCTTTTGTGGAAACTAGATTCTTATTGGGTAGTCCTAAGAGGTACACTTGTTTGCCGTTGCAGGAATAACAAACAAATCGAAACCATACTCGAAACATGTATTCTATAGAATAAAAAATTTAACTTTAAAATCTTCGAATGTTTATATAGATATAGACTAAAGAATCTTGTTTTCAAATTTTCTTAAGGGAAAATAGATGAGAATTCGGTCCTGAGTTTTATAGGGGGAAATTGTAGGCCTGTATGTCGCATACCCCCCCCCCCTTCCTGCTGTAAAATGATGTCCTCATTATTCAGTCTAATCTCCTTAAAATTTTATGTTTCCTAAGAATTCTTTATGGCAATTTAAAGGTTGCTTTAATAATTCCCTTACTACAAAATGACTATTTAACCACATCTATGGTGTTACATTGTGTATTTTTTTTATTTTCTTCTTACTCCTAGAATTTTTTAAATTATACTGCTACACCTCACATTAATATAAAGAACTTGAGCAAAAACATGGATTTACTCTGTGAATATCTAGTTTCAATTGTATTTTTTTAATCGAAATTATTTTTTTTTCTTTATAATTGAACTGTGATTTCCAACTGATCCAAAGTATTCGAAAACATTAAAGTGTCAAAATTGGATTAAAATTACATCATAATAAAATCACTACTGGCACATATGTCGAAATTTGTCACTAGGTTAATTGCATAAATCACTATTGGAACATTCTTTTATTTTTTATCACTAAGTTTATGTTTCTTGCTTTCACACCCCTGCCATAATCTTTATGTCTCTGCCAATTTCACTAATTGATTTGGTGTATTATCAGTCGTCCAAATTAAAATTAATTTCATTCTTTCACCCCATAGTACTTTACTGTTTACGTTTTACACAAGTTTGGTAATATTTATAGTGTTTATTTAAATGTTTATTTGATTTGCTTATGGGTAGTTTGACTTAGATAGTTGTCTAGACCTTACTTGGTATATCGATTTGTAAGTTAAGAAATGGGACTTCAGTGTCATCCTTTTTCAGGGTCAAAGTGATAAGAAGGCGACTAGATCACCACCTTTAAATCTATTTTCCACAATTACAATCGAAGAAAATTTGGAGTCTTAAGGAAATTAAGAAAGAAGTAGGTATAAAAAGGGAAAAAGAACAGAGTGCTGTCTGAAAAGAAGTTTTAAAATAAGGCACTTCAAATGTACATATATATAAGAACGATACAAATTTTCAAACAAATACAAAGTAGAAACAATACGGAAAATCATTTCAAGACAGTGGAAATCAATTCTATTAATATTTTGACCCATGTCCAAGGGCCGTCTTCATCACAGTACGAGAAAGAGAGAGAGAAAAAATATTTATAAATAAACTAAAATTAAAATGTGAGAATTAAAACTAATATTGTTTTTTTTTTAACTTTCTTAAGAACAGCCCTAACATCTTTACTTCAACGAAGTTCAACCAGGACTGACAAAAAGAATGAAGTGAGATGATAAATGCATTCAAACACAACAGAACAAAGTGATTAAATGCAATTTCTCAGAGCCAACCTTGCATTTTTGGCAGCCTGTATCAAAAGCCTATTCGGAACTTGTTCGATACTATTATAAATAAGTTTAGTAAAATGTTTTTTAGATCATTTTTAATTAAATTTGAGTAAAAAGAATTTATTGAGTACTCCCCAAAGTCTCTGTTCAAAGAAATATTATTCATTTTGAGACTAATATTGATTGATTCCCGAACCACCTGTTTTATCCCCAAATCATTAGTGATGAGTGAAGATTTTTCAAAAAGTATCACATGGGGGAATTATTAAATATATGCCAACCTAAGGCAGAATCAAAGGAGTTGGAACTACTTGACATGAATGCCCTGTCTGTTTTTTTTATGCTGTTGCGGCCGTTTTTTTAGATTCTGATGGGTCCTGCCAACATAATAATTCCCACAGTCACAATGTATTTGATAGACCCCTCTTTGGCGAGTAACCGGGGCCTTACCTTTACTGGAATTTAAGAAATTAATGATTTTAAAATTATTAGTAAAAGTTACATACAGATAATTTTTTGTGCAAATATTTTTTAATTTTGTTGTGATTTGTGCGATATACTGAAGGTAAACAATAATTCAGGGCATATCAGTAGCCCCACATTGTGAAATATCTTATTCGATTTTACAAGAATGTCTTTTTATTATACGGTTAATTATCTTATTGACAAAAGGAATGGGGTATCCATTGCCAAAAAGAATATCTCTGATAAAGTTTATTTCGGCATTTATATACGAATCGGAACAAATGTTTAAGGCACGATCAAAGAGGGAAGTTACAACTGCTCTTTTAACTTGTGGGGGGTTATTTGAATTAAAATGAAGATATGTATTGTTTTGTGTTGGTTTTCAACAGATAGTAAAATCCAGTTTATCAGCATTACGAATAATTAACACATCTAAACACGGAAGTTCATTTTCAATTTTAACTTCTAGGGTGAACTTCAAATTTTGGTCATAAGATTTTCCCTATTGTTTCTACTTTGTACTTGTTTGTTATGGAAAGGCAGTATGGTCTTCGTCGCTATTTTCGTCTAGCCTATGGGGAGCAGGTGACCTAAGATATATTTTATTTTATTAGTCTACAAACAGAAACAGATATATAACAAACAAAACAGATATATAACTTTTTTCAGAAAGAAAATCGCTGGAAACTTTTTTTGCGGGAAAACCTGTCCACTGTTGATTTTGCTCAAGTTGTTAGATTGGAAAGGAGTTTGTTTAGCCATGATTTTCGTTTGTCCGAGGAAAGCCTCTATAAGATATTGGAAAGCTTGAGAAATGAATCTTCGACGAGAAACCATATTTAGTCTCCAAAATTCACTCCTGGACCTGCTATTGTTAACCTCTCTTGTAAAACATTAGAGCCCCAGGAATTCGAAACACTGCAAAAAGGTCCAAAATTCTCTTTTCTACCGAAACAAGTTCCTGTGGCAGATATAGTTTCCTCTCTAGAGTCCGCTTTGCATAAACACTATCCATCTCTTTCAAACCCTGATGAAGTTAGATCTGGTCCTATAAATGCCCTTTATAACAGCCAAAAAAGGTTAAGCTTTCTACCACTTCCACACTGAAAAATTTGCACGACATAAAAATACTATCTAATTTCCCCAAAGACCCTTCTATTATAACAACTAAAGCAGAAAAAGCAATTCATTCGTTGTCATGAATATGACAGACTATGTAGAATACTCACCTTGCTTTGCTTGCATTAGTGTCTTATTTATAGTGTTTTATTTATTCTTCCTTGTATGAGTGATTGCTTGCTTGCTTGTACATATCGCTTTTTCTTTTTATAGGTGCTTGGGTTATAATAAACAATTAAACTTCTACATGGTGTCAGAAGTAACCAAGTAAAGATGGATTCAGTTCATTGCTCAACACCAACGATCGACTGGAATTCACAAAACTTGAAACATTCATGGAATAGATTTAAGCAGCATGCAAAATTAATGTTCAGTGGCCCCCTTAGTGGTAAAGCAGAAACTGTGAAATGCTCATACTTGCTCATATGGGTTGGTGAAAAAGGCAGGGATATATTTAACACCTTCACTATTGCTGACTCAGAACAGAATGTATCTGCATACCTGGCAAAGTTTGACACTTATGTGGAACCAATGGCAAACCCCATTTTTGCCAGATACAAATTTCACAAAAGGAACCAGGATGTTATAGAGACAGTTGAACAATATGTAACAAGTCTCAAGATCTTAGCAAAAGACTGCTCATTTGGGAATTCAGAAGATGAAATGGTCAGGGACAGGCTAGTGTTTGGTATAAGAAATGACAGAATCAGAGAAAAGTTGCTTACACAGGGATCAACACTCACTCTAACTACTGCCATTAACACAAGCCGAGCAATGGAAGAAACCCAAGCACAACTACTAACTATGAATGAGGCTGAGCACAAGACAGCTATCAAACAAGAAGTCGATGTTGTGAGCAAATATCCTGAATGTTATATGTGTGGTGGACAATATTCCCGTGGACACAAGTGCCCCGCAAAAGGAAAAACATGCTCGAAGTGTGGTAAGATCAACCATTATGCTAGAGTTTGCAAGAGTAAAACAGTTCACCAAATAGGAATTGCAGGAACAAGCTCTGGTTCTCAGGATATACATGCATTAGACTTCTCCCCTTGCTCGGGAAGCGAGTTGTATATTGATTCAATTCATTCAATGAATCAAACCAAAGACCAGCACATTGATCTGTACTTCAGTACACAAAAGAAGCACATCAGCTTCAAGCTTGATACAGGAGCAGATGCCAACATACTTCCACTTAAGGAATATGAGAGATGTTGTCCCCGTCCCACACTAAACAAAACCAACAGTATCCTGACAAGGTATACCAACGGGAAGTTGAACGTATATGGAGTGTGTGAAGCTGAAATTCAATACAAAGATAGGCCTGGACAGAAGCACAAATTCTTCGTGGTTGACACTCAGAAAGTGCCAATAATTAGTAGGCAAACCAGTGTTGATCTTGGTCTTGTCAAATTCATATTTGATGTGCAAACAATGCAACCTTGCCCTGATCGAATCAAGATCATGATAGACCAATACGCTGATGTCTTTGAGGGTATTGGCCAACTTCCTGGCGTGTGTAAGCTGACGCTGAAGGAAGGAGCAGTTCCTACAGTTCAACCCCCAAAACGTGTACCATTTGCATTAGAGAAAAGATTAAAGGCAGAACTCGATCGCCTGGAACAGATGAAAATCATTGAGAAAGTTACAAAGCCTACTGACTGGGTTAATTCTGTTGTAATAGTGGAGAAAGCAAATGGGAACTTAAGGATATGTCTGGACCCCGTGGACCTGAACAAGAACCTAAAAAGACCACATTATCCGATCCCAACATTCGAGAGCATCACCCAGAGGTGTGCTGGAGCTAAGATTTTCTCCAAACTCGATGCCACTAGTGGATTCTGGTCAATGATGCTTGATGATGAATCATCCGACTTGACAACTTTTAACACCATCTATGGTCGTTACAAATTCAAAAGGTACCCCTTTGGCCTAAACTCAGCACAAGACGATTTCCAGAGGAAAATGGAAGAGGCCTTTGAAAACCTCAATCTAGGCCTAATAGTCGATGACATAGTCATTTGTGGTGCTGATGATAGTGAACACGATGAAAGACTGAAGGCAGCACTAGAACGTGCGCGTGAGAAAAATGTGAAGTTTAACCAAGAGAAATGTGTGTTTGGTGCAGAGAGCATCCCATACTTTGGGCATCTTCTGACCTCGGAAGGAATAAAGCCCGACCCCGAAAAAACTCGGGCTATTACGGAAATGCCACCGCCAGAAAACAGCGAGCAGCTTCAAAAAACTTCTAGGCATGCTTAACTACTTGTCGAGGTACATACCAAACTTGTCCTCATTAAACAAAAGCCTAAGAGAGCTAGCACGGGCTGATGAGTACAAATGGAAACCAGCTCATGAAAAGGCATTTTCAAAGATAAAGTCAGCCCTTTGCAGCAACTTAGCATACTTTGACCCAAAGTGCGAAAACATAGAGGTAAAAGTAGATGCATCAAAGCATGGTCTAGGCGCAGTACTAGCAGTTGACGATAATGTTGTCGCCTTTGGCTCACGTTCAATGAGTGAAACCGAGCAGCGGTATTCACAAATAGAGAAGGAATTGCTGGCAGTTGTATTTGGATGCAAGCATTTCCACCAGTATATATATGGCAGAACCGTAACAATAACAACAGACCACAAACCTCTAGAAAGCATCCTTGTAAAACCGATATCCAAAGCACCGCCACGGCTACAACGCATGATGCTGTCAATACAGCCATATAGTTTGAAATTTGTATACAGACCAGGTTCTGAAATACCTGTGGCTGACACCCTGTCAAGGTTGCACACACCTGACCTCGACAATGAAAACGAGAAACAAGTAGAAGTCTTTGTCCATACACTCTTCAAAAACTTACCTATAGCTAATGGGAAAATGGAAAAAATCAGGAATGCAACCTGTACTGAATTACGAAAATTAAGCCAGACTATACTTTATGGATGGCCCCCATCTCGACGACAGTGTGATTCCAGCTGTTTGGCTTTCTGGAACTACAGAGACGAACTTGTAGTCAAACAAGGCATAATCTTGAAGGGGACAAGAGTTGTAGTGCCCCCATCCATGCAGCATGAGATCCTACAACAATTGCATGTATCACATCTTGGCATCGCCAAAACCAAGCAGCGCGCTAGGACTGTCGTATTCTGGCCTGGTATCACAAAAGATATCACTTCATATATATCCCAGTGTGATGCGTGTAATGCCTTTCATGACAAGCAGAAGCAAGAGCCGCTTATATGCTCAGAGATCCCAAAGCTACCCTGGGAACACATTGCCATTGACATCTTCAACTGGCAAAATCGCCAGTATCTTATCACTGTCGACTACTATAGTCGATTCTTTGAGCTTGATAAGCTCGACTCATTTACATCATCAGCTATCATTGTTAAATTAAAGAGCCAATTTAGTCGCCATGGAATACCAAAATTACTTACATCTGATAACGCTCCAAATTTTCTTTCATCAGAATTCGAGCAATTTGCCAAATTATGGGACTTTAGCCACGAAACGAGCAGTCCGAAATATCCACAAGCTAATGGACTTGTTGAAAAGACAGTCCAAACTGCCAAAAAACTCATGTCAAAGGCACTAGAGGACAAATCGGATCCATACTTAGCAATCCTTGAATATCGAAACACACCAATTGATGATAGTCACCATTCACCTGCAGAATTGCTGATGAGTCGTCAGCTTCGTTCCGTACTACCGGTGATTTCATCACAACTCGAACCAAAAATAGTGCCTTACTCGTCGTTTGAATTCAACAAACAAAAGAAACAAGGAATTCAGAAATCTTACCATGACCGAACAGCAAAATCACTGACTCCATTGAAGGAAGGGCAACCAGTTTGGGTCAAACTTAGTGACAAAAAGAGGTGGGAAAGAGCATTGCTAATCAAAGTTTTTGAAGATGCTCCCCGCTCATATCTGGTGAAGACTCAAAATGGCTCAACTTATCGGAGGAACCGACGACACATCAGGCCCCGAATGAGTCCAAATGATGATCCTCTAGGGACCGAAACAGATAATACTCTTCATCCCTCACCAAGACCCATCTTCGATGGCCCATCATTTGGAGCTGGAAACGTTTCGCCATTTGGAACCACACCGTTGCCACAAGTACTCTCGGATCCGTCATCTCTAGAGCAAGCATTAACGTCTCCTCTTGCCCTTAGAACTCCAGGGCCTATAGCTGTACCTCCACAGAGCAATGAGGATGTCTCTACTCAGATGCCGAGAGATACCAGATATACCACTCGTTCTGGTCGGTTAGTCAAACCTGTCATTCCCTTGGATCTTTGAAGCAGTAGCTTATAAAGAAGAGGAGATGTAGAATACTCACCTTGCTTTGCTTGCATTAGTGTCTTATTTATAGTGTTTTATTTATTCTTCCTTGTATGAGTGATTGCTTGCTTGCTTGTACACATCGCTTTTTCTTTTTATAGGTGCTTGGGTTATAATAAACAATTAAACTTCTACAGACTATGACAACAAAATTATTTGGCATTTAAATGACACATTTACATATAAAACAATAACTCATGATCTTACTGATCAGTTTGTTAATATGATTATAAATGAATTAAAGCAGCTTAAACAAAATGGTAAAAACACCCCACAATTATACAATAAATTCCCTCGTGGTAGTTTCTGTCCCAAACTCTACAGTTTCAAAAACACAGAAACAAGGTATTCTTTTAAGACCTATCGTAGTTGTACTAAAGCCTCGCTGCCAATATTGGGAATTGACTTTGCGCAGCTTTTAAACCTTTATTGTATTCCCAAAATTCCTATATTCGTAATTTGGCAGATTTAGTTAAAAACTTAGTAACACAAGTATTTGAGAAAACAAAATAACTAGTAGTTTTGACATTGTTTCTACGTATACAAATATAGATTTGACTATTTCTTAGGAATTATTAAAAAACAAAATAGAAAAAAATTACCTCTTAATCGAGGTCTCAGCGACAGGAATTAATTGTGAAGTTTTAATAACTCTGGTTAAAATTTGTAATAAGTTTCGCGATTTCAATTTCGTGATTATTTTTATCAGCAAAAAAATGGGTTACCCATGGGGGCACCTTTATCCAGGCTAATGGAAAAAATTTATGTCGAGAACCTTGAAAATTGGGCATTAAATTCTTATTTTTTAAATCACGTCTTTTTGGGTCGTTATATGGATGACGTAATTTCACTTTGGAATTATGGGGAAGCTGAAATTCGGGGCTTCTTAGATCATCTTAACACTTATTACCAAAATTTGCAGTTCACCCTAGAAGTTGAAATTGAAAATAAACTACCGTTTTTAGATGTGCTAATTATTCGTAATGCTGATAAATTGGATTTTACTATCTATTGAAAGCCAACACAAAACACTAGATATTTTCACTTCAATTCAAATTAACCCCCACAAATTACAAGAGCAGTTGTATCTTCCCTCATTGTTCGTGCCCTGAACATTTGCTCCGATTTGTATATAAATGCAGAAATGAAATTTATCAGAGAGATTCTTTTGGGTAATGGATACCCCATTCCTTTTGTCAATAAGATAGTTACCCGTAGACTAAAAAGACATTCTTGTAAAACCGAAGAAGATATTTCACAATGTAAGGCTACTGATGAGCCCTCAAATATTGTCTATCTTCCGTATATCCCAGAAATCACAACAAAATTAAAAATATTTTCACAAAAAATAATCTCTATGTAGTTTTTACTAATAATTTTAAAATCATTAATTTCTTAAATTTACGTAAAGATAAGACCCCAGTTACTCGCCAAAGAGGGGTCACACCCCAGACCCCAGTCACAATACCTTGTGACTGGAAATTACTATGTTGGCGGAACCCATCAGAATCTAGAAAAACGGCTACAACAGCATAAAAAAGACAGACAAGATATTAATTTCAAATAGTTCCAATAACTACTTTGATTCTGCTTTTGGCTGGCATATATTTAATAATCCCTCCCACGCGATACTTTTTGAAAAATCTTTACTCATCACTAATGGTTTGGGGATAAAACAGGTGGTTCGGGAATCCATCTAATTAGTCTCAAAATAAATTTTATTATTTTTTTGAACAGACTTAGGGGAGTACTCGCTAAATTTTTTATGCTCAAATTTAATTAAAATGATCTTACAAAACATTTTACTAAACCGATTTATAATAGTTTTGAACCAGTTACGAAAAGGCCTTTGAGACAGGTTGCCAAAAATGCAAGGTTGGCTCTGAGAAATTCTATTTAATCACTTTGTTCTGTGTTGTTTGAATGAATTTATCATCTCACATTCTTTTTGTCGGTCCTGGTAGAACTTCGAAGAAGTAAGGATGCTAGGGCTGTTTTTAAAATCATTTTTAAAAAACATTACTAGTTTTAATTCTCACATTTTAATGTAAAGTTGTTTATATATACGTATTTTTTCTCTCTCTCTTTCTCGTATTGTGCTGAAGACGGCCGTTGCACATAGGGCCAAAATACTCACAGAATTAATATCCACTGTCTTGAAACGATTTTCCCTATTGTTTCTACTTTGTATATGTTTGCTATGGAAAGGCAGTGTGGACTTCGTCGCTATTTTGATACAAATTTTGACTTAAAAATGAAAATCTATATATATATATAAATAAGTTTTTTGTCAACTGACGTCATGTTTGTCAATGGACGTCATTATAAGGATTGTGTCTCGTTATGGAAGAGGAGCTTCTGCCTAACAATAATAAAGTGACCTTTAAGAAAAAAAAATAACAAGAGGACCTAAAAAACAATGAGGCATTTGCTCTTAAACTAAATGATGAATAACCAGAGTTGAATACAAGCAGGCTCCTTCAATTGGAAGGGTGACATACGAAAAAGATGCAGGAGAGGGTTTTATACACGGTATACCACACGAATACAAAATCGAAAGAGGAATCCCAAAAAATGGCGTATAGAGTTAAATTAATGGAGGATTTCAAGAAATGGGCTTCAGGCTTCGAGGACCCAAAAACAAAGAAGTTCACAAATCCGTTTGGGTGTAACCAAAAGATTGTCTTCTTTGTGCTGGAGGGGACAAAATACAAGTGAGAAAACTTCAACTCCACCCAAAGAGTGGAGCTATTCTTTGCAAAGTTGGCAGAATGTGAAATGCAGGGAAGCTCGCGAAATAAATACACCCAGGGCTTAGATTTTATCACCACACGCGGTAAAGAGGGATCGATGAACTTGGATATAGCATACATTAACTCCGTCGTAAAGGCCCTTGGCCATTTAGACAAAAGGCAGTGTTCAATGGTGACGGCTAAAAAGAGGCGTAAGGAACACCAGTGGGCTTTCAACCCCCACTCCTTCAATAGCGAGGATTACCGAAAGACGAAGGATGGCGCCACGGATTTCATGGTTCCTGGGCTCTGGCGCTTGTCAAGGAATAAACTTCGTAACGAGGATCTACCAAACTTGACGGCCTAACGTTTGCTTCCAGGTGTCCTTCATGTTTCGTCATCAGCCTGGCGTCCCTGAGAATATGACCGTTCAGAAATTCACGAACCAGCACTTAGTAGAAGAAAAAGGAATGTACGTGATCCTCGTGGAGAAACACAAGACTGCAAGCATAAAGTCCACTGGTGTTGCAATCAGCCTTGAGGAAGAAACGATTTTTCGCCCATACATGAAATTGTTTCGGCCGGCTCTGCTCAAGTCTGGTTTGCGGGTACCACAAAACTTCTTATTGTCACAGAAGGGAGAAAAGCTGGTGAACGTCTCAAAAATATTGAATAGGTTTCTGGGGAAGATATTCCCGAACGGCATGAGGTCGGGGGTTAGTGTACCCCCCCCCCCCCAAACAACTATCCACCACCTAATCACGACCGTAAACAGGAAGGCAACGAACATAACTCAGGAACAGCGACAAATGATGTATTCTATATAATTTTCATAATTTAAATTTCCTTTCCAGGTGAGCTCCCCACTTAGCATAGTCAAAACTTGATGATGAATGTATTGTAAATTTGATTCAGGGAACAAGCTGCCATTTCGTTGAGGCTCTTAGCCACTCGTATCTCCTCCAGAAATGAATTAACTTGCAGGGCTGTTTTTCGTTAGAATGCCTACCTCTAGTTCATAAAAACTTTAAATCTAAGTGTCTAGTTCAAGGAGGCACACTCGTGCCTCTTTAAAGAGGCAAACCACGACATTGTTAAGCGATCTTCGGTTCCAGTGGTCGCAGAGGAATGAGGAGGGATGCATTTCGTAGCCCGAGCTCCAACTAAGAAACCTGCCAAATTTCATCCCCCTCCGACTTTCCCTTCATGGGGAAAATCTGGCCCAAAAGTTTCGACCCCCCAACCCCACCCCCCTTTAACGTTGTCCGATCGGGCTGAGATTCTCAAGTTAAGGTCCCCTAGGGCCCAGGAGCTTATCCGCGAAATTTCAGCTCGATCCGATAACTCCTTCCCTGTTTTCCAGAAACCACGCATAGCCACTTAATGTTCATTTTCTCCTTTTGTTTTTTTTTCGCCACGCCTACAGGTCACAGCCGACATCGGATCTGGGTGTATGAAGACTCATTCGACGCGGAATTCTCCGAGTAATTTTGCTTGAAAGTTTCGTTGGAAAATCTTAACCCCCCGATTTTCTAGCTGAGAAAAACCCCATTTCCCCATAAGAGCCCAAGTTAAGTTTTTTGTTGTAAAAAGTTACGAATTTCAACATTCAAGTACATCAAAATGATCAGCTCGACATGGTGAGACTCACTGAAAGCTTCAACAAATTCTGTCTTAATCCGTAAAATGTTTATTTGAGAAAAATGACAGAAACCCTTTTTTTTCTGCCACGCCTACAGGTCACAGCCGACATCGGATCTGGGTGTACGAAGACTCATTCGACGCGGAAGTCTCCGAGAAATTTTCCTGGAAAGTTTCGTCGGAAAATCTTAACCCCCCGATTTTCTAGCTTAGAAAAACCCATTAACTGAATTTTTTTAAAACATGCCAAAGCTATGCGTTGTGAAAGATCATCACCTATTAAATTCTAACTATCTTTCAATCCCATATGGTCTAGTGGCTAGGATAGCTGGCTTTCACCCAGTAGGCCCGGGTTCGATTCCCGGTATGGGAATACTTTTTGCTTTCCTTTAAAACACATAATGTCATGAGCAAACTTGTTATAATGAGATGAGAAGCAGATCAGAAAGACCCATTGCTAGTGTTGGGGAATGTTTTAATTAAACGGTATATCAATATGACTTTTGATATTCGATATATCGATTTCGATATTTCTGATCAATTTTTTAATCATATAAAACTTGGGTTTGGCAAAATTTAATAACAAAATTTACAAATAAAGAGTATCTTGCACATTTTAATTTGAATTTTAATTGTATATTATTTATATATATAGATAAAATAAATAAACTTTCACTGCATGAGTGAACAATACAAAATTCCTGATTTGGAATTACTCGGGCTCAGGATAAAGAAAACAAACTACAGGTTATTTTTTGCTATTCAAATCAGCAACATATCAATATTTTCCCCTCATAATTGGTTATGCCTTTTAGTGATAAAATAAAAAAGCGTGTTTTTTTCAACTGAAATCAAGTAGCAACATTGAAACTTAAGAACAAAAACTTTCCCGTGTATAAGGGGGATAACCCCTACTCAATACCTCACTTTACGCCCCCCACAAAAACTCTTGACACAAGGAAAATTTGTGCAGACACAGAAGCTCTAGTCGAGTACAATAGACTGCGACAAAAGTATCGTCCAGATCTGCCCCAGTTCGCAATACCAGAACCCTTCAAAGTTCCCACAGTTCCAGTGGCGAAACAGCAACCAGTTAAACGAAAACCGAGTAGCAGTACCAGCATAGACGTACCGCCAAAGAAATCCAAACCTGATGCAGCCAAAGATAAGCCCAAGACTAACTCAGCTCCCACACGGAAAGTGAAACCCACTACAAGTGAGGCGAAGAAAAAAGCGCCCACCAAGAGATTGAACGCGGAAGCAGTTGAAACCTCGTTTCCCACAAAGAAAACGCAGCACGACACAGCTGTCAAACAAAACTATCGCAGTGGCATTGGCCCGGGTAGAAAAGGCCTGAAAAATACAGACGGGTCAGCGTGCTATGCAAACGCAACGATGCAAAGCCTTTTTGCCATGCACTACAAGCTGTTCGAAGTACTTTCAGTTATGAACGGACCTCTCGCCGAAGAACTCAAACGATTGGCACTCAGTTCGCTCGGAAAGAATGAAACTATGGACACTGTGCGTAGCGTCCTGCTGCCACAGCACAACTACACAGGCAGAGATCAGCAATCGCTATGCGAATTCTGGTTCCACCTATTTGAACAACTCGACGCAGAACATCAAGCCAATGACATGAGCCCCCTTCGCTCCCTGTACCAGTTCAAGATTCATCGATTTTCTGTCTGCAACACGTGCCACTGGTCCAAAACCGCATTGCACCCAGAAGGTACTCCAGACTGTCCATTTCCGATTCCAGGTGTTCTAAATCCGAACGAGCCTGCGATCAACGAAATTATCGACAACAACGACATTTCTTTCAGTTCGGTTCTAATCCCAGAGCCACCCGGCGAAACATGTCCCAACGGTCAAAGAGAAATTTTAGTATAAATTCTACAATGGCAGAAGAAACAGCCGAGGAAGCTGCTCAAAGAAAAACTAAAAGAAAAAAAAAGGAAAAAAAGGAAAAAATTAAAAAAGGAAAAAAACTAAAAAGAAAAAAAGATATAAATCTAAAAATGCTACAAAACAAAACAAAAATGAAAAAACTAAAAAAGAAAAAAATGATGCATGTTTTTTTGTATGTTTGAGGGTTTGCATTTTTTTTTGTATGTTTGAGGATTTGCATATGACGTCTGAAAAATAAAATTACAGACCGGGACAAAAATGACGGTCGGGATACCGGGACACAGGGAATATAAATGACAACCAGGACACTCAAAGAGAAATTAAAGACTGGGACTCAAATGACGACCGGAACACCGGAAATATAAATGACGACCAGGACACAGGGACACACCTAAAAAGGGGATGCCGGGGGGCACAGGGTCCCCCCGTCATATAAATGACGACGGGGACAGCAAAGCTCAAGGGCAATCATTAGAAAAATGCGGTATAGATCTGAATAAGGATTGTTTTTCCCATGGACAATTCTATGTTGCATGTTCAAGAGTCGTTAAACCTGACAATCTATTTATATGCACAGACAATGGGACAGCGAAGAATGTTGTATATTCGCAAGTTTTACGTAGTTAAAAACATATATATATATATATATATATATATATATATATATATATATATATATATATATATATATATATATATATATATATATATATATATATATATATATATATATATATATATATATATATATATACCAGCTATTGGGGTGGCGCTTCGTGCCACCCCAACACCTAGTTGGTGGGGCGCTTCGCGCCCCCCCAAGTCCCCCCGCGCGCGTAAGTCGTTACGCGCCATATTAGTTACGCGCCATTGTAGTTGTGTCCCTGTGGATATATATATATATATATATATATATATATATATATATATATATATATATATATATATATATATATATATATATATATATATATATATATATATATATATATATATATATATATATATATATATATATATATATATATATGTTTTTAACTACGTAAAACATGCGAATATACAACATTCTTCGCTGTCCCATTGTCTGTGCATATAAATAGATTGTCAGGTTTACTGACTCTTGAACATGCAACATATAATTGTCCATGGGAAAAACAATCCGTATTCAGATCTATACCTCATTATTCTAATGGTGTGTCCCTGTGTCCCGGTCGTCATTTATATTCCCTGTGTCCCGGTCGTCATTTGTGTCCCGGTGTCCCAGTTTGTAATTTCTCTTTGAGTGTCCCTGTCGTCATTTATATTCCCTGTGTCCCGGTCGTCATTTGTGTCCCGGTTTCCCTGTCTGTAATTTCTATTCGAACAATCCCTGTGTCCCGGTCGTCATTTATATATCCCGCCTGTGCCCCCGGCGTCCCCATTGTAGTTGTGTCCCTGTGTCCCGGTCGTCATTTATATTCCCTTTGTCCCGGTCGTGATTTGTTTCCAGGTTTCCCAGTCTATAATTTCTCTTTGAGGTTCCCGGTCATCATTTATATTCCCTGTGTCCCGGTCGTCATTTGTCTCCCGGTGTCGCGGTATGTAATTTCATCAGTTGACAAACATGACGTCAGTCGACAAACAGCTTCATGACGCATACAGCTCAATCCTTATAATGACGTCAGTCGACACACAAACATGACGTCACTCGACACACACACACACACACACACAGACAACTTATTTTTATATATATAGATATATATATATATATATATATATATATATATATATATATATATATATATATATATATATATATATATATATATATATATATTTCTATCTATATTCACATGTGGGACACAGGGAAACAACTACAATGGCGCGTAACTAATATGGCGCGTAACAACTTACGCGCGGGGGGGGGGCTTGGGGGGAGGGGGTGCGAAGCGCCCCCACCAACTAGGTGTTGGTGGTTACACACCAACAGCTAGTGTAACAATATAAAAATGAACTTAAAATCACAGATAGTACTTCCCCACTTACATCTTATTAGAGTTGGATTTGACAATGAGTCTATTCCAAGGCAGTCAAATAGATTGCAATCCAGACCGTGCAGTTTTCCTTGGGATTTGCTGCTGCGCCTGTCGTGCTGTAGACTGCAACGAACATCAAACTATGATGACTCGGAGATATTCTCCTTTCCTATAAAAACTGTCCAATCCATCTGTCACACTAACCAGAATATGCAATCTATCTTGGTTAACTGACTGGGGAGCAATTACCAGAAACCAACGATAAAGCTCGTCATCTTGCAAAAGTAAGCCTTTTTTGGAATAGGTGATGCCATGCATTTTTGCACCCCGTAGTCATTTCAGACACAGAATCTTCACTAGAAGCGTCTTCGCTATTCTTTGCCCCCTTTTGGTTTTTGATATTGGCCAAGCATCATTTTTTGCTAGAGTTTTATCTTTTCTGAGTGCTAGCCTGTTGATTATTTTATTAGAAAAAAGGTTTTTACCAAATCTGTCAGCTTGTTTTCGATTATCTTTTGGTATCAAGGAAGTACTTTCATGATTCTTTGCTGCCACCGGAGTATTCTTTTTAATTTCTGATCCTTGATTTGAATTGCCTTTTTTGTTTTTATCGCTATACGCTTTGAAAAGGTAGAATCCTTACTCCTCCATGGATCTAGCAACTTCAACTGTTTTGTAGAGTGTTTGCTGGATGGCTAGTGGCTGTTTTGTTGTTGTCTTTGTTTTCCTCCACTTTTCTCCGGCTTTTCTCTACAGAGAGGGCAAATTTATGTCTCACTTATTTCGCCAAGAATCCTAGTAACTTCAACGCATAATCCATGAAACCACTCATCATAACAGTCACAGCAAACCATAAACTGATTGTTATTTGGCAACTGGCAAACATACCACAGCTTGTTTGAATCGTGTTCCCTTTGCCAATACTCCTCACTTTCACAAGGTTCATCATCATTTCCTTCAATATTTCTGTTTTTTCTTGTCCTTTCTCCATCTCGCCTTTCAAACGATCTTTTTAATCTTATTTCTTCACTGCTTAGTGTTCAGTAATAGATATGGAGCCAGATTCCTGAAAGTCAGATTCAAGCTTAAATGGTACCGAAATGCTTGGAGAAGTACTCATCAGGCCATATTCAAGTTTAGGAAACATGGCAGGGTCTGAACTGTCAACTTCCTTAATGTCACTTGGCAAAGCGTCGACAATTTCTGTCATACTGCCATGAATAGCATTGAGCCATTGCTGATCCCACATGACATTGGATTCTCTTTACAACCTTTTCATTTCAATACTTATAAACAAATTGTCAGATCAGGTACATCAACTTCATCTTAAGTAAAGGTTTGGTTGTCCTACAAATTGACTATCCGGTCTAGATGTTGGAACTTGACTAACTCAAAAACTGAACTTTCCTCCCGACGAAAGTTTTTCGGTGTGGGCGCTAATCTTGTATTTAAAGCGCAGTTGACCTCCAAAAAGGGTATTGTGCTCTTACAACCAAACAAGCATTTTTGACTCCCATAACAAACCATTCTTTTGTGGAAATACCAGGATTTTCTTATTTGGCGCAGAGGTCAAATAAACTAGTTGACTTTTTTCATAGAAAATGGGATTCTTATTGGCTAGTCCAAAAAGGAACACTTTTTTTTGCCGTTGCAAAAATAACAAACAAATCGAAATTATGCTCAAAGTATGTATTCTATAAAATAAAGAATTTAACTTTAAAATCTTCGAGTGTATACATGGATATTGACTAAAGAATCGTGTTTTAAAATTTTCTTATGGGAAAATAAATAAGAATTCAGTCCTGAATTTTATAGGGGAATTGCAGGCCTGTATGTCACAAATCCCCCTTCCCGCTGTACAATGATGCCCTCATCATTCCGACTAATCTCCTTTAAATTTAAAATTTCCTTAAAATTCTTTATTAATTATTAAATGTCATTTTAATAATTCCTTTACCACAAAATTAATATTTAACCACATCCATAGTGTTACATCGTGTATTTTTCATTATTATTTTTTTTCTTACTCCTAGAATTTTTAAAATTATACTCCTAAACCTCACATTAATATAAAGCACTTGAACAACTAATTTGTTTACGCGTGAATAGCTGATTTCAATTATACTCCTATATTTGAAATCATATCGACATCTTTATTTAAAAGTGATGCTACTGAGGGGGTTTATTTATGAGTTATGTTGCTTGGAGTTTTCCATGAGTCTTGGGAGCTTAACGTCGGCATAACATAGGGGTTATTCGATTAAAGATTATATCATGGAAGCTAAGTAGTTGAGGAATTAGAACAGAAGGACACAGATAATAATCCCATAATCCCAAATGATTTGGGTGAAAGAATCATCTTAGTAATATTTGGGTCTCCTAGGTTGTGTAGATTCCCTTGAGAGCCTACCTAAAGACTATGGAAACTGTGCCTGGTGCTTAGATTCACAAACAAGGACGATTAACAAACAATAGATTTATTTCAGTACTTACATACAAATTGTCAGATAAGGTACTTCAACTTAAGCAAAGGTTTGGTTGTTCTACAAATTGACTATCCTGTCTAGATTTTAGAACTTGATTAACTAAAAACTGAACTTTTTCTCCCGACGAAAATTTTTCGGTGAGGGTGCTAATCCTGTGTTTAATTCGCAGTTGACCTCCTCCAAAAAAGGTATTGTTATTTCGCAGCCAAACAGGCATTTCCCACTCCCATAATAAGCCATTTCTTTTTGGAATTACCAGGATTTTCTCATTTGGCGCAGAGGCCAAATAAACTTGTTGACCTTTTTTTGTAGAAACTAGATTCTTATTGGCTAGTCCAAATAGGAACACTTTTGTTTGCCGTTGTAAGAATAACAAACAAATATAAAGCATGCTCAAAGCATGTACTTAATAGAATAAAGAATTTAACTTTAAAATCTTCGTTAAATGGATACAGACTAAAGGATCTTATTTTGAAATTTTCTTAAGGGAAAATAGATGAGAATTCGGTCCTGAGTATTATAGGGTGGAATTGCAGGCCTGTATGTTGCAGTAGTCCATTAACTATCACAAATCACTAAGTGGAACAGGACACCACTGCAATGGGTGGCACCACACAAGCCCTTGCCAGCACATCACAGACCCATACTACCACCTCAGGTCTCGTTGTGAAGCCAGTCATTGGGCTGAACTTCAGCATTGAATGTCCAAATCAGTCTGCCAAGCATTTAAAGTCAAAATGAAAATAAATTGCAACAAGAATGGAGATGAAATTCTCATTAAACAATAATTATAATATGCAAAGCAAACACAAAGGGCATAATTCACAATCCTTGAACAAAGCTTTCTGAATCACAAATATGATCCCTGGAAGCATAGTTAATCATCTAGGTTTTATCCTGAAGAAATGGCTATCTAAAATTTGTATCTGTCATTATTTGGGACTTAACGAAAGGATAAGGGCATTGGGACTGCCCACTAGTTGCCTTCTACACCCTTTCACTGTGTTCTGAAAGTTTCAACTTAATGTTGCATGTGTTTGGGGCAGACATCATCTTTCTTAACGTTTCCTGAATATTTAGCTTACCACCTTCTGCTGTTCCTGAAATACTGAAGTCGAGTGTTTTTGTAAACTGGGTGTACCTAGTGTCTTTTAGTTTAGTCCAATATTCCCGTCAAGATTCACTAAAGTTTAACCCAGACACCTTTAGTCTTGTCAAACCCACCCAAAATAAAAATATCCCTGTCATCCCACTTGTAAATTCTATGTGTAAATAAAAAAAAAAATTGGATGATTTACAATGCTTGCCCCAGGAATGGAATATGATCAAGTAAGCATTACTATTGACCTTTTAGGTATTCTGATAACGGGCTATCTCAAAGCTTTGATCGGATTTAAGCCAAGTATCCTGAATTTATATTTTAATATCTTAGCCTATCTGGTCACAACCAGGATCATACATTTTCCCCCTTTCCAAATAATATATTCTGTATTTACCTTAAATCATAGCTTGGAGCGATATAATAATTTTCCATCCTGGTGATGCTCCGATGATGAAAAAAATTCGTTTGGTCTTGGTTGTGGCTGTTTATCTATACTCTTGTGGAGGACTCTGCAGCTTCCCAATTGTAAAAGAACTCCTTGCAGAGCCATTCCTTATCAAGGTGGGATTTGAACATGTCAGTTGAAGTTGCAGAAACTGTTTCCTCAGACAGCTGATTCCACAGATTGACGACTCTTAGGCTGAAGAAATGACTTCTATATCTGCTTGTCGAATGCTACATGGGGAGCTTCATTGAATATCCTCTAGTACCAGTATGCAAGGGCTGTTCAAAGAGACTGGGAAGTGTTCTTATGAAGGATTTTTTGGTTAAAATCATATCACCCTTCTTTTCTTCAGTATTTCAGTGTTGGCAGCTTCAAACGGTGTAGTCTTTCTTTGCATGAAAATTTATTCATACTGCTAACCAACTTAGTGGCACGATGCTGGACATTTTCAAGCAGCTTCTTATCTGATTTAAAAAGGGGCTGCCAATGACATTCCGACCTCCAAACGTTGTCATATAAGCACCTTATATAACTTCATAAGAACTCTTGGGTGATGGCTGGATATGGGTCTATTTATGATACTCAGGGATTTGTTTGAAGAAGATGAGACAGACTTAGCATGGTTGCTAAAATTTAATTGGTGATCAACAATAACCCCAAGATCTCTTTCAACGGAAACAGCAGAAGGGAAGTTGTCTTGAAGGATATACTTATGATGCTTGTTTTGTTTGCCAAAATGAATGACGTGGTATTTGTCAACATTAAAAGCAAGGAGCCACATGTTAGCCCATCTTCCTACACTGTCAAGATCTGTTTGAATTGATTGCTCATCAGAGGGAGTAGCCACTTTTTCAACTAGTTTTGAGTCATCAGCATAAAGGGAAATAAGATTTGAAAGAAGGGTGGGTAAATCGTTGACATAGAAGTTGAAAAATATTGATCCAGGAATAGTGCCCTGGGGCACGCCACTTAATACAGTTGTGGGAGAAGAGAAATGAGGAGTTCCTTGTGAATCAAAAACTCTGACAATGTGTGATCTTTCAGATAGAAGCCCCATAATCCACTTTACAAAATCTTCATTGACAACTGTAGCCTTCAGTTTGACTATGAAGAATTCATGACAAACCTTGTCGTATGCATTGGACAGATCAAAACGAATCATGTTGACGGGAAGATCCTTATCAAGCAGTGTAGTCACTAATTCATATGTGTGGATGAGGCAAGTGTCTACAGATCTACCAGATCTGAATCCATGTTGTGATGTTATTGACCTCAAGATGTTCAAGTAGAGCTTTGTTAACAAATCTTTCAAGCACCTTAGCAACTACAGAAGCAATACTTACAGGATTGTAATTTTCTGCAGAGTTTTGTTTGTTCCTTTTTATGGATTTTGGTTATACAAGATGTTTTCCAATCATACGGTAGTTCTCCATTTTGAAGAGATATCTGGAGCAACATGCACAGGGGGTAACTGAGAGCTTTTCGACACTCCTTAAGAGGATGTGGATGAGCACTGTATGGTCTCTTTGACTTAGTTACATCAAGCTTTCCAAGGCAATTGAAAACCATTACTTCACTTACTGACAGATCAGGCATGGGAAAAAGTACCATACAATGGATGATCTGGTGAGGAGGTACCTGAGTTTCGGGTGAAGGCAGAAGCGAATTGTGCATTTATAAGGTCAGCCTTATCTATTGGAGATGAATGTAGTACACCATGGTCAACAAGCTCAGGAATAGTATGATGATTCGGATTTTTAGCAGAGACATGTCTCCAGAAAGACTTTGGGTTCAAGTTGATGTCAGAAGCTAATTTCTCCTCGTAAGCCTATTTCAGTTTTTTGACAGAATCTGTTACACAATTTTGTGCTGCCATGTAAATTAACAGAGTCTCCTGGTTTCTCTTCTTCATAAACCGTTTCCAAGCTCTAGATTTCTGGTTAATCAGCTTCTTAACTCCCTTAGCGAGGGAGGGAAGAGTTTTAGGCTATTTTCTAAAAATAACCCTTGAGTGTTTCTTTTCAAGAGCAAGGAGAGTATTTTTGAAATTTAACCAAGACTCATTGACGTCACCAGTGATAAGCTTTGACCAGTTTGCAGATAAAAGTTCCTGCTGTATTGCCTCATAGTCGGTGAAAGTTTGAGGACAAAATTGAGGTTGAGGAAGACTATTTAGGGACAACACAGACAGAATAACTAGGTGATTGTTACTAGCAATTGGTGGCAAATAATCATTTTGAATGGGGGAATCAGGATCATGAAATATGACGAGCCCATAACTTGGTGACCTGATATTTTCATAAAAAAAAATTTCTCCTACTCCTAGCATAATTTTTGGAATCTTGACCTTTTGATTGCTCATATTTGACACTTTCAAGTACATTGTCCCCCTTTCCATGGTCAAAAGCTGGCTTTCAACGAAAATAGCATATAGCCTTTTACTAAAGCAGTAATTCGCTGATTGGGCTCAGTATTTGTTGTTGCTAAAATCTGAATGCAAATCTCTGCCTCTATTACTACCTTGTTATTGAGCTATAATTAATATTTTTGGCAAGGATCAGTATCTTGCAAAGTTGTGCACTTAAAATCCCTTTTAATTGTGGGGCTAGTGAATTTGATTTCATTACAGGTCGGATTCCAAATTATAACATATTTTCGCAGTGTATCTAAACGTATTATGCATGGAAATGGGAGTTTCCTGCAAATAATCATCCGTACCATGATCCGTTCTTTATCTGTATGAAGTTTTAAATGACATTCCCCCAAAATGCTCAACTAATGACCTGTGACTGATGTTAGGCTATTCGTACATTTTTGAATTTTATTTTGTGTATTTGACGGTTGTTTCCTAAATATTTCCTCTCAAATCATTGAAGTCGAAGCCCCCATGTCAATTGTACAAGGTACATTTTTAAGACACTCTATACTAAAACAACGAACTATGGGTAAATACGCAGAATTGTTAAAATTGCAACATTGAAGACTGTTTAAGGGTCTAAAGTGACTCGCAAATTTTATGACCCTAAAAAGTTAGGCTTTTCGTTTAAATTCACCCCATGATCGTTTCCTGATATGTTGTTTGGCCAAATGAGCTTGATTTAAGATCGTCCCATTACTACTCTGCTGCATTTGCCAGAGCCATTCTTTGGTTTCTGGGGATGAATTCTCTAACAAAATGTCCTCCATCTCTTCCATGTACGTATGCGTTGCTTTGTCCTGGGATGTCCCTGTTAGCGCTAAATGGTCTGAAAAATCGTCGTTTGCCCCTTCCTCGAGGAGACTCTGGATTTTTCTCCTCTGGGTCCACAATTTGTCTGATTTTCCTGCTTTTGGGATCCAAATCCTGTGTAACCTCTGTCTCCATTACGAATCTGGTACGATATTCAGAAGCATAAAGATTAAGCTTTCCGCAGTAATAGCAGGTGATCCCCTGTCTTGTCAAATTTGTCCTTTGGTCTCCTCTTTTGTCTTCCTTATGAAATCGCTTCCAATCGCCATTTGTCTCCTCCAATCTCGGCCAAAAAGAAGCCTCAAGACCCGCCCTGCTGAGTTTCCTTCTAAAATCTTACTCGCTTTCTACCCCAATGCTTGTTATGCTCATCTTCTGTTATATTGATCGATATTTGTTCAAATTTTTCATGTTTTTTTTAATTTTTTAACAGAGGGCTCAACTAAAGGACCAACCTCAGAAGACAGTTCTTGACTCACAACTTCTGCCATTGTATTTTTAAGAGTTTGATTGTTCAGTGAATTTAGAATCAGCTTCTTCTTGTTCTTTAGAGTGTTAACCCTTTGATACCTGAAAGTTCCCTCAGGAACCATGAACTTTTTAATTTATTTTAATCCTGACCGTTTGACCTATTAACGTCAATCCGTTTGCCATTGTTTCAATGTGATCTACCTAGACAGGTTTGTATTTTTCTTAGTCCGTAATCTGTCACCCTTGTGTGAGGTAATGAAGTTTGAACCTGTGCCCTCTAGCCTTGCTTGTTTTTCCTGAAAGGTGAGAATACTTTTTTGTGAATAACTTTATTGTTTATTGTGCTAGAGTTTTCATTCCAAAAGTTTTAGAAAGAGGACGTTTTGTTTGTTGAGATGAGCTATCATACACTCCTATAGCTGGAAAACCAGAGGATAGAAACGACCCCCAACGTCGTGGTTCCTCTGGGAACCATCCGGCGGTAGCAAGACCAGATGAGACGGTAAGCCGTATACAGTGTGAGATGCCTAGATATCATGAAAACAGTTGCTTTACACCATTGGAATCAAATTTTGAGAGCTCGACCATGTCTCGACCATGTTCTGTGGCTTCAAGGAACCATCCGGCATGCATAGCTCCGAATTAGCCAGATGCTGCGTGGAAGGATCATCTTGTCGTCGACCAAGAAATGAGTGGCAAGACACCCCTGGAATTTGTCAGGCTGTTTTTTGACCAAGGCGTGGTCAACCATATACGTGACCAAACGAAAATTTACACTCTTCAAAAAGATGCCAAAGAATTTGGAGTTTCATCTGCCGAGGTGGAATGCTTCTTAGGGATCCTTGCATTCACAGGAATAGTGAAAATGCCGTCATACCGCAGTTACTGGTCAAACGAAACGCGCTACCCTGTTAAGGCTGATGCCATGCCGCGTGACAGATTCGAGCAGATCAAAAAGTATCTTCATTTCAACGACAATCTTACCCAGAAACCACGAGAAGACCCTGGGCACGACAAGATCCACAAAGTTCGTCCTCTGATAGAGATGATCAGAGATAACTTTATGAAGATACCCCCAGAAGAACACCAGGCAGTAGACGAGCAAATTGTGCCGACAAAACAGAGAATTTCGTTAAAGCAGTACAATCCCAAGAAACCGCATAAGTGGGGTTATAAGTTCATCTCAAGGGCTGGGGAGAGTGGTTTCGTTTACGACTTTGAAATGTATACGGGTAAGGGGTCGGTTGATGTCAGTGACCTGGGAGTTGGAGCTGATTTTGTCCTGCGGCTTGCAAGAGGAATACCCAAGCACAAAAATTACAAGCTATTCTTTGACAATTGGTTCTCCTCGTTAGACTTGGCACAAACACTAAGTGATCAGGGCATACTTACACTGGCCACAGTGAGGGCAAACAGGTTGAAAGGCTGTGCTTTGGAATCCGACAGCAAATTGAAAGCCCGAGGAAGAGGCTCTTACGACTGGCGAGTGGAAACGCAGTCGAATACCATTGTGGTGAAGCGGTATGACAATAAGCCAGTCCACTTGATTTCGACCTATGCCGCCCTAGACCCAGAAGATACGTGTAGGCGGTGGGATGGTAAACGAAAAGAGTATGCCGATGTCAAGCGACCATATTGTGTGAAGGAGTACAACCGCTTTCTGGGTGGTGTAGATCTTGCCGACATGTTGCTGGAGCTTTACAGGATCGACTTCAAGTCACGGAGCAAATGGTAAATGAGGATCTTCTTCTTCTTGTTTGACCTCTCCGTTGTGAATGGCTGGCTCTTATACCGCAGGTGTCTTGCTGCTGGGCAGAAACCAATGAACCTGCTACAGTTCAGACAGATGTGGCACGTGCACTTCTATCTGGTGCATCTTTGGCAACACCAAAGAGAGGTAGACCTCTCAGTGACGCAGATACCAACTCTCAGAAAAAAGAAATTATACTTGTCGCCCCCCAGATTCGACAAGACTCGATGGACAGGGGCACTTCCCGGCTTAGATAGGGAGCAAACAGAGATGCAGAGTATGTGTACAAGCTCATTCCAAAGTGAAATGCGTAAAATGTGAAGTGTCCTTGTGTTTCACACCCAACAGGAATTGTTTTCTGACTTACCACACTATGTAGCCGATCAGAGTGTTTTTGTGCCATGATTGCCGGATGGTTCCTGTGGGAACCATTTTTTTTATTTCATCATCTTTATCAATACATTTTTTTTCTTGCCATTTCTGTCGTGGAATAGGTCATAACGAAGCCTGGAAACGGCCGAAATATTTTTCCCATTCTTTTTTCATAATTCAGGCATCAAAGGGTTAATAAAAGTAATTTGAATCCAAATCCTGTCATAATCCCACTCTTATGGTCTGTTATATGGAAACTCTGGATTGTACAACATGTGCTGTTTCAGAAAATTCACCATTGGCTTGGTGCAAGCGAGAAATTCAGGATTTGAATTCAGAAAATATGGGCTTTCTGAGTCATTTTCAAATGTTTAATGAAATCTATCAACTTGATGTTTCCAGTTACTATATTTCTTGTAAATGGAGAGTCGGCGCCTAAAAAAAAGGAGTAACTTTGTTACTAGGGAGAAAGCTTCTTTATTCTGTCCTAGTGTGTAATCGGTAAGGATATTTTAATAAATAAACTTTTTCTGAAACGAATAGTAGGAACTAATAACAAATGACCAAGGAAATCCAAGGTTCTGTTTTAACTATTGTATTAACCGAAAATGCAGTGCAAGCACGAGACAACCAATAAAATTTATAAAAACGCCTAACTAATTGGAAAAGAATTTAAGATGGATGAAATAATTTTTGAAAGACAATTTGTGAAGTTCCTGATGATGACTTAGGAACTTCAAGCGGCCTTAAAAGGAAAAAACTCTGAATCGAACAAAACCACTTTTTTTAATCTTTTCTTTCTCCCCTTTCTAAATAAAATCTTAATTTCAGCAAACCTGTTCTCAAGTAAAGTTAATCCGTCAGGTTTCATTGTTAGTTCGTCAGTCTCACAATCATCACTAGATTTTTTTTTTGTATTCCTGGTATTTCTCTGTAAGCACAGACTTCAAGCGCCCTAAAAAGGAAAAAAAATCAGTATCGAATAAAAATCCTTTTGTCTTAATCTTTTCTTTCTTCCCTTTCTATCTTTTGAATTAGTCTGAATCTGAAATCTGAAGTGCAGCAAATCTGTTGCTAGGTAAAGGCAGTTTCTTAGATTGTCTTTCAGGCTTGTTCTTCCTTATTTTTTCTTCATCTTTTTTAGTTTTTTTGTCTTCTTCGTAATTCACTGTACGCACAGAAAACGTGTCAAAAACTTTATCTAGTAAGGAGTGTACTGAACATGCATCTTTAACTTTTTGCCTCCTATCTGGCTTATTCACCGCGTTAGACAAATAGAGAAATCGTCCACTGTAATTTGTCACCATATCATTTTCAGGATACGGAACAAATGTTAATTACTAATATAACAATTGCTAATATAACTTGAAGCATTATAATTTCGAAAAGATAAAATTGGCCTAATCATTACACACATACGCTCCATAATTGACAAAATGTTGAAAAGAGCATGGCGTTATACAGAACAAAGGAAATAATAGAGAGTCAATTTCAGCCATTCTTTTATCAACGTCTTCTTTATTTTTTTTTTATCTGAGTTAGGGAATGTTAGGGAACAAGAAACCCTTTCTTTCCTTCTGCGCATCCTCACTTGGTTGCAATCCTTTGTCTAATTTTAGGAATTGAAAAAAGGATTCCTTTAATTCGTTAGTATTTTTCTTCAGTCTCATTACTTGTTCAAATAATTTTTCGAACGGCATATGATCTAGTTTCATCAATATTTTGTTATTTGTTAGAAGCGAATGTGTGTGCTTGAATAATACTCCATGTTTTTTTGATTTCCTGTGCATTTGTATGAATAAAAATGCTCATCAAAATCGTTATGAGCTTCATTTTAATTTTCTAAAACTAACGTTAATATTATTTGAGTTCCAAAGCAATTCTCTTTATTTTTCTTGTTCAAAAGTAATTCTCTTAATTATACTAAGTTTTTTTTTAATATTTGTGTTTTTAGAAAGAATATTTGGGAGGTAGTCGTTATTTTGTATTTTATTATCTACTCTGAAAAATGCTTTACTCAAAGGTCGTAATTATTGACCATATAATACATGTCATAGAGTTCAGTCAAACATAGCCTCGTTGGCTACAGGGCAAGAGACACAATTTCTAGAAGTGACCAATTATTGGTAAATAATATAAAATTATTTATTTGCAAACTTAAAAATGATAAATCGTGGCAAAAACGCCAGTTAAGTTCTTATATTTGAGAACTTGAGATAGGTGGCCTCCAGTGCCATTAGGACTACCTTACGTGACCATTCAAAAGGATCAAAATTACTGCAAATCATAATATAAGAGTCATAATTAAACTTATACAAAATTCGAACGTCTCATAAACTAGAAAAAATTCAACTGATGGCTTTAAATAAGAAATTCTCTTTTGTATATTCAAAGAATTGCGTAGTTGGTTTTTGCAACTGCACAGGAATTATTTTTGCATTAAGAAATCCGCACGTGCTATGCATAATAATTTTCCCTTGTGTGCATAAATTTCAAAAAGGAAGTATTTTTCTTTGAAATTTTATTCTGGAAAGATGAAACTTTTATTGCTGTAGCTTTTTTTCAGTCTTTTTATTATATTTTTCTGTGTTCAAATGTGTGTATCATCTCAGACAAATATTGGATTTCACGGCATGATATGGCTTTGATTTTATTATTAAAGTTACAGCTGAAGGAGCCTTGACCAGTCAAAAGGATCAAAATTACTGCAAAACAAAATGTAACAGTCATAATTAAACTTATACAAAATTCGACACTTATCATCTTATAAATTTGGCTATCTGTTCGCGCAACTTTTCAAACAATTTCACAGCATTTTTAAACCATTCAAACCTTTCGTGATCGATTCCATCCTTTTCGGGATCGAAATTGTTACTGCACCAATATCTGATTATAAACATATATTTCTCAAATCTTTTATTTCGCTTCATGTCTATATCGTCCACCAAAAAAAATTTTTTTTTGTGTCTTATAAATAATTTCTTCCACTCCTCGTCTTCACAATTACTTTCACTTTTTGAGAATTCCTTTCCCATGTCACTTATAAGCTTCTCCATTTCCTGTATATCATTACAACTCTTCTTGATTGAAACTGTTCTTAGTAAATACTTTGCATACGATTCTTCATAGATTAAATCTTTTGTGAACTTTTCTATGAGTTTTTTAATTACTACATCAAGTTTGAGAAGATCAACACGCATTTCATCTAAATCCAACAATATGTCCACATCTGATGAAATTAAATCTGATGACCTGTGATACATTGGGTTTCTCATTTGACCCATTTCAGATAATAAAATACTGAAAAGATCTGCGGGACTCCTTGGGTATTCATCCTCTAAGATACTCACCTTAACTTTATAGAATACAAATTCAAGATACTCCAGATTTTCTTCATCACATTTTCTTCTTCAAATACTCAAGATTTTCTTCATCACAATCAGGATGTGTTGCAAGCAATCTGTGTTCAAATATGTGTATCATTTCAAACAAATATTGGATTTCACGGCATGATATGGCTTTGATTTTACAATCTTCACAATTACTTTCACTTTTTGAAAATTCCTTTCCTATGTCACTTATAAGCTTCTCCGTTTGCTGTATATCATTACAACTCTTCTTGATTGAAACTCTTCTTAGTAAATACTTTGTATACGATTCTTCATAGATTAAATCTTTTGTGAAGTTTTCTATGAGTTTTTTAATTACTACATCAAGTTTGAGAAGATCAACACGCATTTCATCTAAATCCAGCAATATGTCCACATCTGATGACATTAAATTTGATGACCTGTGATACATTGGGTTTCTCATTTGACCCATTTCAGATAATAAAATAATGAAAAGATCTGCGGGATTCCTTGGGTATTCATCCTCTAAGATACTCACCTTAACTTTATAGAATACAAACTCCAGATACTCCAGATTTTCTTCATCACATTTTCTTCTTCAAATACTCCAGATTTTCTTCATCACAATCAGGATGTGTTGCAAGCAATCTGTGTTCAAATATGTGTATCATTTCAAACAAATATTGGATTTCACGGCATGATATGGCTTTGATTTTACAATCTTCACAATTACTTTCACTTTTTGAAAATTCCTTTCCTATGTCACTTATAAGCTTCTCCGTTTGCTGTATATCATTACAACTCTTCTTGATTGAAACTCTTCTTAGTAAATACTTTGCGTACGATTCTTCATAGATTAAATCTTTTGTGAAGTTTTCTATGAGTTCTTTAATTACTACATCAAGTTTGAGAAGATCAACACGCATTTCATCTAAATCCAGCAATATGTCCACATCTGATGACATTAAATCTGATGACCTCTGATTCATTGGGTTTCTTATTTGACCCATTTCAGATAATAAAATACTGAAAAGATCTGCGGGATTTCTTGGGTATACATCCTCTAAGATACTCAGTTTAACTTTATAGAAGACAAACTCCAGATGCTCTAGATTTTCTTCATCACAATCAGGATGTGTTGCAAGCAATCTGTGTTCAAATATGTGTATCATTTCAGACAAATATTGGATTTCACGGCATGATATGGCTTTGATTTTATTATTAAAGTTACAGCTGAAGGAGCCATGACCATTCAAAAGGATCCAAATTACTGCAAAACACAATGTAAGAGTCATAATTAAATTTATACAAAATTCGACACTTATCATCTTATAAATGTGGCTATCTGTTCGCGCAACTTTTCAAACAATTTCACAGCATTTTTAAACCATTCAAACCTTTCGTGATCGATTCCATCCTTTTCGCGATCGAAATCATTACTGCACCAATATCTGATTATAAACATATATTTCTCGAATCTTTTCTTTCGCTTCACGGCTGTATCGTTCACCAAAAAAAAATTGTTTTTGTGTCTTATAAATAATTTCTTCCACTCCTCGTCTTCACAATTACTTTCACTTTTTGAAAATTCGTTTTCCATGTCACTTATAAGCTTCTCGAGTTGCTGTATATCATTACAACTCTTCTTGATTGAAACTCTTCTTAGTAAATACTTTGCATACGATTCTTCATAGATTAAATCTTCTGTGAACTTTTCTATGAGTTCTGTAATTACTACATCAAGTTTGAGAAGATCAACACGCATTTCATCTAAATCCAGCAATATGTCCACATCTGATGACATTAAATCTGATGACCTGTGATACATTGGGTTTCTCGTTTCACCCATTCCAGATAATAAAATACTGAAAAAATCTGCGGGATTCCTTGGGTATACATCCTCTAAGATACTCACTTTAACTTTATAGAATACAAACTCCAGATACTCCAGATTTTCTTCATCACAATCAGGATGTGTTGCAAGCAATCTGTGTTCAAATGTAGGTATCATTTCAGACAAATATTGGATTTCACGGCATGATATGGCTTTGATTTTATTATTAAATTTACAGCTGAAGGAGCCTTGACCATTGAAAAGGATCAAAATTACTGCAAATCACAATATAAGAGTCATAATTAAACTTATACAAAATTCGAACGTCTCATAAACTAGCAAAAAGTCAACTGATGGCTTTAAATAAGAAATTCTCTTTTGTATATTCAAAGAATTGCGTAGTTGGTTTTTGCAATTGCGCAATTGTTTTTTTGCAACTGCATAGGAATTATTTTTGCATTAAGAATTCCGCACTGGCTATGCATAATAATTTTCCCTTGTGTGCACTAAATTTCAAAAAGGAAGTATTTTTTCTATAAATTTTATTCTGGAAAGACTAAACTTTTATTGCTGTAGCTTTTTTTTCAGTCTTTTTATTTTATTTTTCTGTGTTCAAATCTGTGTATCATTTCAGACAAATATTGGATTTCACGGCATGATATGGCTTTGATTTTATTAATAAAGTTACAGCTGAAGGAGCCATGACCATTCAAAAGGATCAAAATTACTGCAAAACACAATGTAAGAGTCATAATTAAACTTATACAAAATTCGACACTTATCATCTTATAAATGTGGCTATCTGTTCGCGCAACTTTTCAAACAATTTCACAGCATTTTTAAACCATTCAAACCTTTCGTGATCGATTCCATCCTTTTCGGGATCGAAATCGTTACTGCACCAATATCTGATTATAAACATATGTTTCTTGAATCTTTTCTTTCGCTTCACGTCTGTATCGTCCACCAAAAAAAAATTGTTTTTGTGTCTTATAAATAATTTCTTCCACTCCTCGTCTTCACAATTACTTTTACTTTTTGAAAATTCCTTTCCTATGTCACTTATAATCTTCTCCGTTTGCTGCATATCATTACAACTCTTCTTGATTGAAACTCTTCTTAGTAAATACTTTGCATACGATTCTTCATAGATTAAATCTTTTGTGAACTTTTCTATGAGTTCTTTAATTACTACATCAAGTTTGAGAAGATCAACAAGCATTTCATCTAAATCCAGCAATTATGTGCACATCTGATGACATTAAATCTGATGACCTGTGATACATTGGGTTTCTCATTTGACCCATTTCAGATAATAAAATACTGAAAAGATCTGCGGGATTCCTTGGGTATACATCCTCTAAGATACTCACTTTAACTTTATAAAAATCAAACTCCAAATTTTCTTCATCACAATCAGGATGTGTTGCAAGCAATCTGTGTTCAAATGTGTGTATCATTTCAAACAAACATTGGATTTCACGGCATGATATGGCTTTGATTTTATTATTAAAGTTACAGCTGAAGGAGCCATGACCATTCAAAAGGATCAAAATTACTGCAAAACACAATATAAGAGTCATAATTAAACTTATACAAAATTCGACACTTATCATCTTATAAATTTGGCTATCTGTTCGCGCAACTTTTCAAACAATTTCACAGCATTTTTAAACCATTCAAACCTTTCGTGATCGATTCCATCCTTTTCGGGATCGAAATTGTTACTGCACCAATATCTGATTATAAACTTATATTTCTCGAATCTTTTATTTCACTTCAAGTCTGTATCGTCCACCAAAAAAAATTTTTTTGTGTCTTATAAATAATTTCTTCCACTCCTCGTCTTCACAATTACTTTCACTTTTTAGAAAATTCCTTTCCCATGTCACTTATAAGCTTCTCCATTTGCTGTATATCATTACAACTCTTCTTGATTGAAACTCTTCTTAGTAAATACTTTGCATACGATTCTTCATAGATTAAATCTTTTCTGAACTTTTCTATGAGATTTTTAATTACTACATCAAGTTTGAGAAGATCAACACGCATTTCATCTAAATCCAGCAATATGTCCACATCTGATGACATTAAATCTGATGACCTGTGATACATTGGGTTTCTCATTTGACCCATTTCAGATAATAAAATACTGAAAAGATCTGCGGGATTCCTTGGGTATTCATCCTCTAAGATACTCACCTTAACTTTATAGAATACAAACTCCAGATACTCCAGATTTTCTTCATCACAATCAGGATGTGTTGCAAGCAATCTGTGTTCAAATGTGGGTATCATTTCAGACAAATATTGGATTTTACGGCATGATTTGGCTTTGATTTTATTATTAAAGTTACAGCTGAAGGAGCCATGACCATTGAAAAGGATCAAAATTACTGCAAATCACAATATAAGAGTCATAATTAAACTTACACAAAATTCGAACGTCTCATAAACTAGCAAAAAGTCAACTGATGGCTTTAAATAAGAAATTCTCTTTTGTATATTCAAAGAATTGCGTAATTGGTTTTTGCAGCTGCGCAATTGTTTTTTTGCAACTGCACAGGAATTATTTTTGCATTAAGAATTCCGCACTGGCTATGCATAATAATTTTCCCTTATGTGCATTAGATTTCAAAAAGGAAGTATTTTTTTTCTATAAATTTTATTCTGGAAAGACTAAACTTTTATTGCTGTTGCTTTTTTTCAGTCTTTTTATTTTATTTTTCTGTGTTCAAATCTATGTATCATTTCAGACAAATATTGGATTTCACGGCATGATATGGCTTTGATTTTATTATTAAAGTTACAGCTGAAGGAGCCATGACCATTCAAAAGGATCAAAATTACTGCAAAACACAATGTAAGAGTCATAATTAAACTTATACAAAATTCGACACTTATCATCTTATAAATGTGGCTATCTGTTCGTGCAACTTTTCAAACAATTTCACAGCATTTTTAAACCATTCAAAACTTTCGTGATCGATTCCATCCTTTTCGGGATCGAATTCGTTACTGCACCAATATCTGATTATAAACATATGTTTCTCGAATCTTTTCTTTCGCTTCACGTCTATATCGTCCACCAAAAAAAAATAGTTTTTGTGTCTTATAAATAATTTCTTCCACTCCTCGTCTTCACAATTACTTTCACTTTTTGAAAATTCCTTTCCCATGTCACTTATAAGCTTCTCCGTTTGCTGTATATCACTACAACTCTTCTTGATTGAAACTCTTCTTAGTAAATACTTTGCATACGATTTTTCATAGATTAAATCTTTTGTGAACTTTTCTATGAGTTCTTTAATTACTACATCAAGTTTGAGAAGATCAACAAGCATTTCATCTAAATCCAGCAATATGTCCACATCTGATGACATTAAATCTGATGACCTGTGATACATCGGGTTTCTCATTTGACCCATTTCAGATAATAAAATACTGAAAAGATCTGCGGGATTCCTTGGGTATACATCCTCTAAGATACTCACTTTAACTTTATAGAAGACAAACTCCAGATTTTCTTCCTCACAATCAGGATGTGTTGCAAGCAATCTGTGTTCAAATGTGTGTATCATTTCAAACAAATATTGGATTTCACGGCATGATATGGCTTTGATTTTATTATTAAAGTTACAGCTGAAGGAGCCATGACCATTCAAAAGGATCAAAATTACTGCAAAACACAATGTAAGAGTCATAATTAAACTTATACAAAATTCGACACTTATCATCTTATAAATTTGGCTAACCTTTCGTGATCGATTCCATCCTTTTCGGGATCGAAACTGTTACTGCACCAATATCTGATTATAAACATATATTTCTCGAATCTTTTATTTCGCTTCATGTCTGTATCGTCCACCAAAAAAAAATTGTTTTTGTGTCTTATAAATAATTTCTTCCACTCCTCGTCTTCACAATTACTTTCACTTTTTGAAAATTCCTTTCCCATGTCACTTATAAGCTTCTCCATTTGCTGTATATCATTACAACTCTTCTTGATTGAAACTCTTCTTAGTAAATACTTTGCATACGATTCTTCATAGATTAAATCTTTTGTGAACTTTTCTATGAGTTTTTTAATTGCTACATCAAGTTTGAGAAGATCAACACGCATTTCATCTAAATCCAGCAATATGTCCACATCTGATGACATTAAATCCGATGACCTGTGATAAATTGGGTTTCTCATTTGACCCATTTCAGATAATAAAATACTGAAAAGATCTGCGGGATTCCTTGGGTATTCATCCTCTAAGATACTCACCTTAACTTTATAGAATACAAACTCCAGATACTCCAGATTTTCTTCATCACAATCAGGATGTGCTGCAAGCAATCTGTGTTCAAATGTGTGTATCATTTCAGACAAATATTGGATTTCACTGCATGATATGGCTTTGATTTTATTATTAAAGTTACAGCTGAAGGAGGCATGACCATTCAAAAGGATCAACATTACTGCAAAACACAATGTAAGAGTCATAATTAAACTTATACAAAATTCGACACTTATCATCTTATAAATGTGGCTATCTGTTCGCGCAACTTTTCAAACAATTTCACAGCATTTTTAAGCCATTCAAACCTTTCGTGATCGATTCCATCCTTTTCGGGATCAAAATCGTTACTGCACCAATATCTGATTACAAACATATATTTCTCGAATCTTTTCTTTCGCTTCACGTCTGTATCGTCCACCAAAAAAAATTGTTTTTGTGTCTTATAAATAATTTCTTCCACTCCTCGTCTTCACAATTATTTTCACTTTTTGAAAATTCCTTTCCCATGTCACTTATAAGCTTCTCCGTTTGCTGCATATCATCACAACTCTTCTTGATTGAAACTCTTCTTAGTAAATACTTTGCATACGATTCTTCATAGATTAAATCTTTTGTGAACTTTTCTATGAGTTTTTTAATTGCTACATCAAGTTTGAGAAGATCAACACGCAATTCATCTAAATCCAGCAATATGTCCACATCTGATGACATTAAATCTGATGACCTGTGATAAATTGGGTTTCTCATTTGACCCATTTCAGATAATAAAATACTGAAAAGATCAGCGGGATTCCTTGGGTATTCATCCTCTAAGATACTCACTTTAACTTTATAGAATACAAACTCCAGATACTCCAGATTTTCTTCATCACAATCAGGATGTGCTGCAAGCAATCTGTGTTCAAATGTGTGTATCATTTCAGACAAATATTGGATTTCACGGCATGATATGGCTTTGATTTTATTATTAAATTTACAGCTGAAGGAGCCATGACCATTGAAAAGGATCAAAATTACTGCAAATCACAATATAAGAGTCATAATTAAACTAATACAAAATTCGAATGTCTCATAAACTAGCAAAAAGTCAACTGATGGCTTTAAATAAGAAATTCTCTTTTGTATATTCAAAGAATTGCGTAGTTGGTTTTTGCAACTGCGCAATTGTTTTTTGCAACTGCACAGGAATTATTTTTGCATTAAGAATTCTGCACGTGCTATGCATAATAATTTTCCCTTGTGTGCATTAAATTTCAAAAAGAAAGTATTTTTCTTTGAAATTTTATTCTGGAAAGACTAAACTTTTATTGCTGTAGCTTTTTTTCAGTCTTTTGATTTTATTTTTCTGTGTTCAAATGTGTGTATCATTTCATACAAATATTGGATTTCACGGCATGATATGGCTTTGATTTTATTATTAAAGTTACAGCAGAAGGAGCCATGACCATTCAAAAGGATCCGAATTACTGCTTAACACAATGTAAGAGTCATAATTAAACTTATACAAAATTCGACACTTATCATCTTATAAATGTGGCTATCTGTTCGCGCAACTTTTCAAACAATGTCACAGCATTTTTAAACCATTCAAACCTTTCGTGATGGATTCCACCCTTTTCGGGATCGAAATCGTTACTGCACTAATATTTGATTATAAACATATATTTCTCGAATCTTTTCTTTCGCTTCACGTCTGTATCGTTCACCAAAAAAAATTGTTTTTGTGTCTTATTAATAATTTCTTCCACTCCTCGTCTTCACAATTACTTTCACTTTTTGAAAATTCCTTTCCCATGTCACTTATAAGCTTCTCCATTTGCTGTATATCATTACAACTCTTCTTGATTGAAACTCTTCTTAGTAAATACTTTGCATACGATTCTTCATAGATTAAATCTTTTGTGAGCTTTTCTATGAGTTCTTTAATTACTACATCAAGTTTGAGAAGATCAACACGCATTTCATCTAAATCCAGCAATATGTCCACATCTGATGACATTAAATCTGATGACCTGTGATACATTGGGTTTCTCATTTGACCCATTTCAGATAATAAAATACTGAAAAGATCTGCGGGATTCCTTGGGTATACATCCTCTAAGATACTCACTTTAACTTTATAGAATACAGACTCCAGATACTCTAGATTTTCTTCATCACAATCAGGATGTGTTGCAAGCAATCAGTGTTCAAATGTGTGTATCATTTCAGACAAATATTGGATTTCACGGCATGATATGGCTTTGATTTTATTGTTAAATTTACAGCTGAAGGAGCCAAGACCATTCAAAAGGATCAAAATTACTGCAAAACACAATGTAAGAGTCATAATTAAACTTATACAAAATTCGAACGACTCATAAACCAGCAAAAAGTCAACTGATGGCTTTAAATAAGAAATTCTCTTTTGTATATTCAAAGAATTGCGTAGTTGTTTTTTGCAACTGCGCAATTGTTTTTTTGCAACTGCACAGGAATTATTTTTGCATTAAGAATTCCGCACGTGCTATGCATAATTATTTTCCCTTGTGTGCATTAAATTTCAAAAAGAAAGTATTTTTCTTTGAAATTTTATTCTGGAAAGACTAAACTTTTATTGCTGTGGCTTTTTTTCAGTCTTTTTATTTTATTTTTCTGTGTTCAAATGTGTGTATCATTTCAGACAAATATTGGATTTCACGGCATGATATGGCTTTGATTTTATTATTAAAGTTACAGCTGAAGGAGCCATGACCATTCAAAAGGATCAAAATTACTGCAAAACACAATGTAAGAGTCATAATTAAGCTTATACAAAATTCGACACTTATCATCTTATAAATGTGGATCGTTACTGCACTAATATTTGATTATAAACATATATTTCTCGAATCTTTTCTTTCGCTTCACGTCTGTATCGTTCACCAAAAAAAATTTGTTTTTGTGTCTTATAAATAATTTCTTCCACTCCTCGTCTTCACAATTACTTTCACTTTTTGAAAATTCCTTTCCCATGTCACTTATAAGCTTCTCCATTTGCTGTATATCATTACAACTCTTCTTGATTGAAACTCTTCTTAGTAAATACTTTGCATACGATTCTTCATAGATTAAATCTTTTGTGAGCTTTTCTATGAGTTCTTTAATTACTACATCAAGTTTGAGAAGATCAACACGCATTTCATCTAAATCCAGCAATATGTCCACATCTGATGACATTAAATCTGATGACCTGTGATACATTGGGTTTCTCATTTGACCCATTTCAGATAATAAAATACTGAAAAGATCTGCGGGATTCCTTGGGTATACATCCTCTAAGATACTCACTTTAACTTTATAGAATACAGACTCCAGATACTCTAGATTTTCTTCATCACAATCAGGATGTGTTGCAAGCAATCAGTGTTCAAATGTGTGTATCATTTCAGACAAATATTGGATTTCACGGCATGATATGGCTTTGATTTTATTATTAAATTTACAGCTGAAGGAGCCAAGACCATTCAAAAGGATCAAAATTACTGCAAAACACAATGTAAGAGTCATAATTAAACTTATACAAAATTTGAACGACTCATAAACTAGCAAAAAGTCAACTGATGGCTTTAAATAAGAAATTCTCTTTTGTATATTCAAAGAATTGCGTAGTTGTTTTTTGCAACTGCGCAATTGTTTTTTTGCAACTGCACAGGAATTATTTTTGCATTAAGAATTCCGCACGTGCTATGCATAATAATTTTCCCTTGTGTGCGTTAAATTTCAAAAAGAAAGTATTTTTCTTTGAAATTTTATTCTGGAAAGACTAAACTTTTATTGCTGTAGCTTTTTTTCAGTCTTTTTATTTTATTTTTCTGTGTTCCAATGTGTGTATCATTTCAGACAAATATTGGATTTCACGGCATGATATGGCTTTGATTTTATTATTAAAGTTACAGCTGAAGGAGCCATGACCATTCAAAAGGATCAAAATTACTGCAAAACACAATGTAAGAGTCATAATTAAACTTATACAAAATTCGACACTTATCATCTTATAAATGTGGATCGTTACTGCACTAATATTTGATTATAAACATATATTTCTCGAATCTTTTCTTTCGCTTCACGTCTGTATCGTTCACCAAAAAAAATTGTTTTTGTGTCTTATAAATAATTTCTTCCACTCCTCGTCTTCACAATTACTTTCACTTTTTGAAAATTCCTTTCCCATGTCACTTATAAGCTTCTCCATTTGATGTATATCATTACAACTCTTCTTGATTGAAACTCTTCTTAGTAAATACTTTGCATACGATTCTTCATAGATTAAATCTTTTGTGAACTTTTCTATGAGTTCTTTAATTACTACATTAAGTTTGAGAAGATCAACACGCATTTCATCTAAGTCCAGCAATATGTCCACATCTGATGACATTAAATCTGATGACCTGTGATACATTGGGTTTCTCATTTGACCCATTTCAGATAATAAAATACTGAAAAGATCTGCGGGATTCCTTGGGTATACATCCTCTAAGATACTCACTTTAACTTTATAGAATACAAACTCCAGATGCTCCAGATTTTCTTCATCAAAATCAGGATATGTTGCAAGCAATCTGTGTTCAAATGTGTGTATCATTTCAGACAAATATTGGATTTCACGGCATGATATGGCTTTGATATTATTATTAAAGTTACAGCTGAAGGAGCCATGACCATTCAAAAGGATCAAAATTACTGCAAAACACAATGTAAGAGTCATAATTAAACTTATACAAAATTTGAACGTCTCATAAACTAGCAAAAAGTCAACTGATGGCTTTAAATAAGAAATTCTCTTTTGTATATTCAAAGAATTGCGTAGTTGGTTTTTGCAACTGCGCAATTGTTTTTTTGCAACTACACAGGAATTATTTTTGCATTAAGAATTCCGCACGTGCTATGCATAATAATTTTCCCTTTTGTGCATTAAATTTCAAAAAGAAAGTATTTTTCTTTGAAATTTTATTCTGGAAAGACTAAACTTTTATTGATGTAGCTTTTTTTCAGTCTTTTTATTTTATTTTTCTGTGCTCAAATGTGTGTATCATTTCAGACAAATATTGGATTTCACGGCATGATATGGCTTTGATTTTATTATTAAAGTTACAGCTGAAGGAGCCATGACCATTCAAAAGGATCAAAATTACTGCAAAACACAATGTAAGAGTCATAATTAAACTTATACAAAATTCATCATCTTATAAATGTGGATCGTTACTGCACTAATATTTGATTATAAACATATATTTCTCGAATCTTTTCTTTCGCTTCACGTCTGTATCGTTCACCAAAAAAAAATTGTTTTTGTGTCTTATAAATAATTTCTTCATGACCATTCAAAAAGGATCAAAATTACTGCAAAACACAATGTAAGAGTCATAATTAAACTTATACAAAATTCAACACTTATCATCTTATAAATTTGGCTATCTGTTCGCGCAACTTTTCAAACAATTTCACAGCATTTTTAAACCATTCAAACCTTTCATGATCGATTCCATCCTTTTCGCGATCGAAATCGTTACTGCACCATTATCTGATTATAAACATATATTTCTCGAATCTTTTCTTTCGCTTCACGTCTGTATCGTCCACCAAAAAAAATTGTTTTTGTGTCTTATAAATAATTTCTTCCATTCTTCGTCTTCAAAATTACTTTCACTTTTTGAAAATTCCTTTCCCATGTCACTTATAAGCTTCTCGATTTGCTGTATATCATTACAACACTTCTTGATTGAAACTCATCTTAGTAAATACTTTGCATACGATTCTTCATAGATTAAATCTTTTGTGAACTTTTTTATGAGCTCTTTAATTACTACATCAAGTTTGAGAAGATCAACACGCATTTCATCTAAATCCAGCATTATTTCCACATCTGATGACATTAAATCTGATGACCTGTGATATATTGGGTTTCTCATTTGACCCATTTCAGATAATAAAATACTGAAAAGATCTGCGGGATTTCTTGGGTATACATCCTCTAAGATACTCACTTTAACTTTATAGAATACAAACTCCAGATTTTCTTCATCATATCAGGATGTGTTGCAAGCAATCTGCGTTCAAATGTGTGTATCATTTCAGACAAATATTGGATTTCACGGCATGATATGGCTTTGATTTTATTATTAAAGCTACAGCTGAAGGAGCCATGACCATTCAAAAGGATCAAAATTACTGCAAAACACAATGTATGAGTCATAATTAAACTTATACAAAATTCGAAACTTATCATCTTATAAATGTAGCTATCTGTTCGCGAAACTTTTCAAACAATTTCACAGCATTTTTAAACCATTCAAACCTTTCGTGATCGATTCCATCCTTTTCGGGATCAAAATTGTTACTGCACCAATATCTGATTATAAACATATATTTCTCGAATCTTTTCTTTCGCTTCACGTCTGTATCGTCCACCAAAAAAAAAATGCTTTTGTGTTTTATAAATAATTTCTTCCACTCCTCGTTTTCACAATTACTATCACTTTTTGAAAATTCCTTTCCCATGTCACTTATAAGCTTCTACATTTGCTGTATATCATTACAACTCTTCTTGATTGAAACTCTTCTTAGAAAATACTTTGCATACGATTCTTCATAGATTAAATCTTTTGTGAACTTTTCAATGAGTTCTTTAATTACTACATCAAGTTTGAGAAGATCAACACGCATTTCATCTAAATCCAGCAATATGTCCACATTTGATGACATTAAATCTGATGACCTGTGATACATTGGGTTTCTCATTTGACCCATTTCAGATAATAAAATACTGAAAAGATCTGCGGGATTCCTTGGGTATACATCCTCTAAGATACTCACTTTAACTTTATAGAATACAAACTCCAGATACTCCAGATTTTCTTCATCACAATCAGGATGTGTTGCAAGCAATCTGTTTTCAAATGTGTGTATCATTTCAGACAAAAATTGGATTTCACGGCATGATATGGCTTTGATTTTATTATTAAAGTTACAGCTGAAGGAGCCATGACCATTCAAAAGGATCAAAATTACTGCAAAACACAATTTAAGAGTCATAATCAAACTTATACAAAATTCGACACTTATCATCTTATAAATGTGGCTATCTGTTCGCGCAACTTTTCAAACAATTTCACAGCATTTTTAAACCATTCAAACCTTTCGTGATCGATTCCATCCTTTTCGGGATCGAAATCGTTACTGCACCAATATCTGATTATAAACATATATTTTTCGAATCTTTTTTTTCGCTTCACGTCTGTATCGTTCACCAAAAAAAAAAAAATTGTTTTTGTGTCTTATAAATAATTTCTTCCACTCCTCGTCTTCACAATTACTTTCACTTTTGAAAATTAATTTCCCATGTCACTTATAAGCTTCTCCATTTGCTGTATATCATTACAACTCTTCTTGATTGAAACTCTTCTTAGTAAATACTTTGCATACGATTCTTCATAGATTAAATCCTTTGTGAACTTTTCTATGAGTTCTTTAATTACTACATCAAGTTTGAGAACATCAACACGCATTTCATCTAAATCCAGCAATATGTCCACATCTGATGACATTAAATCTGATGACCTGTGATACATTGGGTTTCTCATTTGACCCATTTCAGATAATAAAATACGGAAAAGATCGGCGGGATTCATTGGGTATACATCCTCTAAGATACTCACTTTAACTTTATAGAATACAAAGTCCAGATACTCCAGATTTTCTTCATCACAATCAGGATGTGTTGCAAGCAATCTGTTTCCAAATGTGTGTATCATTTCGGACAAATATTGGATTTCACGGCATGATATGGCTTTGATTTTATTATTAAAGTTACAGCTGAAGGAGCCATGACCATTCAAAAGGATCAAAATTACTGCAAAACACAATGTAAGAGTCATAATTAAACTTATACAAAATTCGACACTTATCATCTTATAAATGTGGCTATCTGTTCGCACAACTTTTCAAATAATTTCACAGCATTTTTAAACCATTCAAACCTTTCGTGATCGATTCCATCCTTTTCGGGATCGAAATCGTTACTGCAGCAATATCTGATTATAAACATATATTTCTCGAATCTTTTCTTTCGCTTCACGTTTGTATCGTTCACCAAAAAAGAAAATTGTTTTTGTGTCTTATAAATAATTTTTTCCACTCCTCGTCTTCACAATTACTTTCACTTTTGAAAATTCCTTTCCCATGTCACTTATAAGCTTCTCCATTTGCTTTATATCATTACAACTCTTCTTGACTGAAACTCTTCTTAGTAAATACTTTGCATACGATTCTTCATAGATTAAATCCTTTGTGAACTTTTCTATGAGTTCTTTAATTACTACATCAAGTTTGAGAACATCAACACGCATTTCATCTAAATCCAGCAATATGTCCACATCTGATGACATTAAATCTGATGACCTGTGATACATTGGGTTTCTCATTTGACCCATTTCAGATAATAAAATACGGAAAAGATCGGCGGGATTCATTGGGTATACATCCTCTAAGATACTCACTTTAACTTTATAGAATACAAACTCCAGATACTCCAGATTTTCTTCATCACAATCAGGATGTGTTGCAAGCAATCTGTTTCCAAATGTGTGTATCATTTCGGACAAATATTGGATTTCACGGCATGATATGGCTTTGATTTTATTATTAAAGTTACAGCTGAAGGAGCCATGACCATTCAAAAGGATCAAAATTACTGCAAAACACAATGTAAGAGACATAATTAAACTTATACAAAATTTGAACGTCTCATAAACTAGCAAAAAGTCAACTGATGGCTTTAAATAAGAAATTCTCTTTTGTATATTCAAAGAATTGCGTAGTTGGTTTTTGCAACTGCGCAATGGTTTTTTTGCAACTGCACAGGAATTATTTTTGCATTAAGAATTCCGCACGTGCTATGCATAATAATTTTCTCTTGTGTGTATTAAATTTCAAAAAGGAAGTATTTTTCTTTGAAATTTTATTCTGGAACGACTAAACTTTTATTGCTTCAGCTTTTTTTCAGTCTTTTTATTTTATTTTTCTGTGTTCAAATGTCTGTATCATTTCAGACAAATATTGGATTTCACGGCATGATATGCCTTTGATTTTATTATTAAAGTTACAACTGAAGGAACCATGACCATTCAAAAGGATCAAAATTACTGCAAACACAATATAAGAGTCATAATTAAACTTATACAAAATTCGACACTTATCATCTTATAAATGTGGCTATCTGTTCGCACAACTTTTCAAATAATTTCACAGCATTTTTAAACCATTCAAACCTTTCGTGATCGATTCCATCCTTTTCGGGATCGAAATCGTTACTGCACCAATATCTGATTATAAACATATATTTCTAGAATCTTTTCTTTCGCTTCACTTCTGTATCGTCCACCAAAAAAAAATTGTTTTTGTGTCTTATAAATAATTTCTTCCACTCCTCGTCTTCACAATTACTTTCAGTTTCCACGTACGCCAACGGGGGATCGTTACCGCGATAACATCAACTGCCTTTATAAAATATTTTCAAAAGCTGGTGCAATTATTGAAGTTGTATTTGCACATCTTTTGTGGAAGAGGGTCGAACCTGTATGTACGATCGATTGGAAATACTTGACTATGCTAGTCTGACCCAAACTTACCTGAACATAATTTACAGGCATTGCGGTTCTGATTTGCCTCCTGTGTTTAAATCAAGTGACAAAATTGTTCTCCTTTACTTTACAAAAAATGAAGCTACAGGTTTTATTTGATTCAAAACCCTTTATAAGACAATCAAGACTGTCTGTGATTGTGGCCAAAACAGTGGAGAGAAACTTACAGAATTTTTGGCAGAAATCAGTCATTGGAACAAATACCCTTGCAGGTTGAGATTGTATATACCGGATGTAAATGTTTATGCCAAAGGACAAGGTGTTCTGATACATGCAGTGTGGGAACCTATTACAAATGTGGAGGCACTATTTTAGATAAAAGATGGATCGTAACGGCTGCCCACTGTTTTAAATATATCAAATTGGAATTCCTCCGAATAAAACTTGGAGAATATGATATGGAAGATTAACAAGAATATACCAGGAAAGATTTTGCCTTTGACAGGGTGGAGAAACGCAGAGGATCGGACATAGTACTTATCCGGTTAACAGAAATATTTAACTATAAGGTTGGTATTGATCTAATATGCCTGTTCTGGAGACAATTGGAGACAATTGGTTTTGACGGCCACAGTAAGCGGTTGTGGTATGACAGAATCTGATACATATCCAAAAATTCTAAGAACAAAGGTGCAGATCATAGAAAACCAGGTATGCCGTGATTGGCTTTTAAATATTCGACAAGAAGTTTTTCCTTTCTTTTATGGTAACAATGGTAGGACGAGGCTTTTTCAAGAATACTGAGTAAGAAAGAGAAGAAGGGGAGAGACTCATTACCTTGAGCAGCAACAGGGTTCCTTCAGGCCACGATAATGGTTTCTGATTCAAACGGTCAAGCATACGATTGAACTTACGATTTATCTCGTTGACGGTTGACACTGGACAAACTTCTTGAGGCTTAAAAATAACGAACTGAGGAAGCTGTCCCTTTTCTTTGGCACAGCGAGCGAACATCTTTGCAATATCCAGCAAGCTGTCCTCGTCCTTTACATGTTTTATTACACGTTCCCCTAAGTCCTTGTTGCGATTGATAATTTCCTTTGCTTCTAAAATCGCTTAACGGCTGAAAAACTCGTGTCCTCGCCTTGTAAAAAAAACATTTGTTTTCACACCAGCTATCATAGATCTTGAGATAAAGTTCAGTACTGCACTTTGCACTAGGTTATCACCCATCACAAACCGGTTTTACATGAAAAAAATTAAATAAAACTTCTCTTGTCGAGAGTCGCATATTCGTCTACAAAAACCAGTAATGAAGGAGCCTAGGAACTAGGGAAGTGTAAGGACCCCTTCAACTATTCCCCGCAATTTAAGGGTAACTTAATTACGGGGTAATTTACAGTGGGTACAATACGTCGCTTGCAGGAAGTTCGTTCCCCTCTTCTGCTTGTACCCAGAACACTTCTTAATGATTTGACAACAAAGATGGTGCTACATGAAATCAAGAAAATAGATGTCATGTATAAAAAAAGATAGAGCTGTTTAAAATGCTCAGAAAGAAAGACCTATCTTAGGAATGGGAGAAGTTATCTCAGATACTAATTAACTAAAAATCTATCTCTAGGGTGAATCAATTAATATGAAGATAACCTCAAAATAATGCAGAAGCTTTATCCCATTAAGGGCAAAGAAGGAAATTCAGCCAAAAAAAACTTTTGATATAACATAGATCGTGCACACGTCGTCTTGTTTCTTTCCATCGCAATATAATAAAAAAACGAATTCCATGAAAACTATTTCAGTTTGGTCTTGAATATTGGCTTAAGCAGACATCTGAATCAGATAAAAAACTATCAGAGTGGAAAAGACATACAAAATGAAACAGCATGCTAATAATGAAGGTATACGGCTTAAAAACTGGTACACTGGCGAAGTCCTCTATGATAAATTGGGTTCAACAAGTAACGTCCAAGCTTTGAATTGCCGTCCAACGATATTTTCTATGCGCCCATTCTATGAGTTCTATGCGTCCATTGAAAAATTTTGGTCTGAAGAGTATCTAAGCCGTTGGAGTGAAATTAAAATGAAGATCGAAGAATCAGATGGTTACACCATGAAAACCAAAGAATTGAAATACGGTGCTATAGTTGCCAGGAGAAAAGATCCACGTTGTTCTGGACTTATCCAGTGAAAAAATACAGGTTTTTGATAGTCGTCATGTTAGTACAACACAGGAAATGTGAGAAGCCATGTGTATCCACCTACAATACAAACCTAATGATGGGATTCGTCGCTCAGCAATTACGGTGTCTCCACCCTGTCAAAAGGAAGGTGTGACTTCTGTGTGTGGAATTCTACTATGATTGGATATGCATGCTATAAACAACCTGATGGCACCCTTCTTGGTATCCATTTGACTTGGAACTGACTAAGGCTGCTCAGAGGCTTGGTTGGACTGGAAACATATCAAACAATTGGTTTGCCCTCCCGGGATTGTCACGCTTAAAATTAGACTGTTGTGGTTTAGAATTCAGTGAAATACCCTTCAGTGGCTCGTACTCGGATTCAGAAATAGGATGACGTGATTTAGGAGAATAACAGGTATTCAATCTCGCACTTGTGAAAGCTGGTATCATGGGCCTGAACACAGAAACAAACGAGAGCAATTGGTGAGACTTGGCCATCAGCGAGCTGGTTGTCACTGTAGCGCATAATTTTCGGGAAGCAAAAATCCCCATAGTTAACCATTAGACAGATTGCGACTTTTATTGAACATTTCAAGAGCGAGCATGACGAAAGAGGTGGATGTCCCACAGATTGGGTTAAATTCTGATTATTGTAATATCAGTGTTTCTATTGATTTTGCAGGAACGTTTGTTGGTGGGAATGTTGCATGTGAGTGGGAAAAATGTTCTTCACCTTGATAGAATTCAAAAAGCTGTTCTATTTTGGAAACAATGGGACCTCCCTTATCCCTTGCCTACCTTCCCAAAGGTTCCTCTCGATAGGAGAGAAAGGTACGCAAATGTTAGCAAATATCAAAGTATTTTTATTCAGTTCAGTAGTGGGAATATAATATACTTTCTTAGTGAAGTTTTTTAACTGAAGGTAATCAGCAAGATTGGTAACAGATTGAGTCAACCCGTCTGTATCATTTACAACTCCAGTTTACCACCAAGAAGTTTTATTCTACTGGATTAAACCCTTGTACGACTATCAGGATCAGCCATAGAAGACATATAATTTTGGGAAACATATCAGAGGAACATTACAAAAGAGAGAAATCGATTACTTGAAGAGGTTTAGGCAAATTGCGAGGATAGCTTTTTTCGCTCAAAGGATGTTTATGAAAGCTTATGCCAACAGAACAAGAGCAATGATTCTCTATGCAAATGAAACTGGCAAATCCCTTAGTTTTGACAAACAATTGGCACATGTATTCTCAAAAGCTTTAAAACCCGAGGTTATGTGTGTAACGAATTGATATCCCCTGGGCATGCGAGAGCTACGGGTGTCCTAATGAGATAAGAAACCGCGGAAAGAGAGTTGTCGAAATGGGCTCTGGAGATCTGGAAAAAAGGCAGATCTTGAAGAGACTTAAACCAGAGCAGATCTGGTTGAGACTAGAACGATGTCAGAGATTGATTTGGAAAGTGGACTATAGTAAAGTGAATAATAAAGTAAGTTTTTTATATCTTGAGTGTTATTGTAGGACTCGTATTGGGTAGGATATTGCAAGGTTTCATTAGCCCCAAAGCGGACCCGTATGCCTCCGATAGTAAAGACCCTTTAGGTCGGGCCGGCCACCAGACTAATACATACTCCGGTAAGATCTAAATATAACTTTATGAACTCTTAAGGTGTTAAAATACAAGCATAACATTTGGTGGCGCGTCCGTCTTTGGGGAGAGTGAATATCTTGCAATTGGTATTTTTTTTGTTGCTAGTGTTCAAATTGAGTATGACAGGCTTTGCTACTTTTGCCGAGTTTTGGTGTCGCGGTTATCATGCCATCCCTAGTATAATCATTATGCCATCCTTAATATAATTAAAAAAAAACTTTTACCGGTAATAATAGTCACCAAATTAAAATTAGCCTCAGGAACATTTTGAAAATTTAAAAACTAATTTTGAGTCAATATAAAAATGGCTGTTGCAACCCCTTTATCTTTATCTGAAATTTTAAAAACCGCTGAACAGGTTCCTATTTTTGACGGATCTTCAGATGTTATTTTGTTTTTGGAAGGAATTGCTACGTTGGGAAAATGGGATGAAAGAATAAACGATAGGGCTCTGTTTAAAATTACTTTCATGAGAACATTGGGCGCACCGTCAAGCGTTTAAAGTTCAATAGAACCTACAACATTGGTAATGGTTTGTAAATTACTAAAACAAAAATTCGGTCATAATAGTAGTCAGTCAAAATTGATTCATCAGGATCTTAATTTGTGTAAAGGAGAGGATCCATACCCTTTCATTGAAGCAGTTAAGTAAAAGGTGCTTCAATTTCTATCGTTGTCAAAGGTACCAGCTTCAACTGACGCCAGAGGTTCCATTATCTATGACAGTTTACTGAAAAATACGCTTTTGAGTAGTTTATCATCCGATTTGGGTATGAAAGTTATGTCGAGAATGCCAAAATCAGCTATTGAAATCGAACTATTTTAGTAAATGAATTCACAATCATCATGAGTATGGTAGGCTCAGGTTGCAAAAGCTAAATGTAACGGAAAACCCTCAGGCTACAGAAGTTCAGACGCAGGTTCCTTCGGGTGATGAATCACGAAATAACAGGACTAACTGCAGGTAGTAGTTAGGATTTTCATATTAATAATCATATTAATATGATTATATGATTCATATTAATTTCATATCAATAATTTGGATTTTAATACGGAGTTATAGAAAAGTTAGACGCATTAACGGAAATGTCTCCAAATCGCAAGATTCGAGTCTAACCACAGAGGAAAGGCGAGCGGTTAGAGAATATTGTTCTTACGTAGGAGTATTAGACAGGAATCTGATAAAAACAGCAAATAGTATGTTAAATGAAAGCTCCACATTTTTCTTTTGTTTTCTTTTCAAGAAAATTAATTAGTAGAATTTAATCTAAACAGTGAGAAAGTAGTGATAGAAATGATTCTTAAAAGGAATTTAAGCTTAATTACAGCGTTTCAGATAGTGCATGCACTAAATGAAGTCAAGCTAGGTCTAGGACATATAATTGTCCCATATGAAGGACTTCTGGAAGTCACTTCTTCAACTTGGACCATAGCAGGAGAATTTTCGTTCGATTTCTTCAAAGAAAATTCGGTTACAACCAGGAAGTATATAGGCCATCTCCAGAGATATGAAGCTGAACGTTGGCAAAAAAAAAACAAATTTTGTAATTCGTTATGACTATAAAAATCAAGAAATACTTTCGCTAGCTGATAAATCAGAAACTGAAGTTAAAAGTCTTATGACGTTGCTTTCCAGTAAGAATAGAAATCGCCGAGGTTTAGTTGATCTTAAAGGTGACCTATTATAATTTCTGTTTGGTACTGCTTCTGAGAGGGATGTTGCTCGCATATCCAAAGCTTTGGATCAGTTATAATTGGCCGGTAAAAAAAACCAGTTATCTCTGGTATGGGAACAGGTCACTTTTTCGAAACAACTCTTTCTTGAATATCAGTATCAAAATGAGCTAATGAATAATCTAACAAAAAAACTCGCATTAGTACGTCAAGAATGGAGTATTATGAAAAATAAACAAGATCATATTCTGGATCATTTACATATAATAGAATTAGAGGTAGCATACCTTAAATTAAGACAGGCTTTACTCGAAGCCAGACAAAAAGTACATTCTCTAGAAATTGATTTAAACACTCTTTCCAGTAGTAGAATACCTTTGAATCTGATAAACCCTATTACTTTATCCAAAAGTCTAGAAAAATATTTAAAAGTCTACAACCACAATTCCGATTACTAACAAAGAATTTTCAACAAGTTTGGCCTTATTATCATTCTTTAGCAACTACATCGACAATTTTAACTGATTCTGGGTTAAGAATTTTCATTAATATAACTTTGATTTCGATTAACGGACAGTACGAGCTATATTGCATTTTACCCTTTCCTACTTTGCATAATGAATTGCTCCAGAACATTATAACTATTCACCTCTCTCGACTCTATATTGCTATTAAGAAAGATGAACGAACAAACTCTTTGAAATTAGAAGAATTCGATCTGCAACATTGTGCCATCTTTGAAAATAGAATCTGTACTATTTTTAAGCCGATTCTGAAAAAATAATTCATGACTCTTGCAATTTTGCTATTTTCCATGGATGCCAAAATTTTATTCAATCCAACTGCAAAGTAACTTTTTCTAAACCGCCAACTAAATCCATTCCTATTTTGAAACAAGTAAAAGGAAATCATTGGGCATATACAGCAAAAGGTACTGAAATTTCTATGTGTTGTGAACAGAAAATTTAAATAAAATAACGCTTGTAAATTCAGGTATCTTTGAGGTACCAATTGGCTGTACCGTCTTTAGTGAAACTTTTACCATTCCGGCATACTTTAAGAACTTTTCTAAAATCAAAATTGAAAACCAGAACTTTTCCATGAATATTGAAGTCAGTGCCCTATATTTCCCTGCAATAAAATAATTTGAACCTAATTTAGTTGCAAAGAAACTAAATAACAAGGCTAATAGGGTGAAGGATCTTGAAATTTCATTACAAAAATTGGAACGCTCCTTAAAACGAAATGAACCTATCATTAAAGAATCTTATCAAGCTTGTAACTATCGACTTCATTATGTCAAAGAATCAACGATATGAGTACGCTATGACAGCCTCATTACCCGCCAGCATTAGTATTTCTATATTGATAGTTTTCCTCTATCACTATATTTTCCAAAGATCTCGGGAAAGTTCATTCACTGTTAAGTATGAAAATCCTGCTCAGAAAGAACATCCTCTTATTAGTTTACCGATGATTGATCAGAACGAATTTGATTTATCACTACCTCTTCCAATGCCTCCCCCACTTCCGCCATGTCAACCTGACTACTTCTCTTTTTACAGGAAGATATAAGTGTTGTACAGTAATAAGCTTTTGACTAATTTATAGATGGTTTTACTGTGTAAGGGCTCAGGGTTCTGATGAGGACTATTATTTTATCTCATTTTGTGTATTAACTGAAATTTATCAACCATAATCGCCTTTTAATAATCCCTATTTAGAATTGTCTTGTGAATAATGATAGAAGTTGAAAAGTTTTAGATGATTTTCAAGTTGAAATCTTGAAATAAAAACAAAGAATAATATTTGCTATAAGTAGATTTACTGCTGAACTGGAAATTCAAAGATAAATATCTGAAGTTGATTAGTTTAAATGATTTTGAATTTAATATCTGATTTTCTTGCAATTTTATTGTTTTTTGTTTAGAAAGCTGTAAATAAGCTTAAATATGATTTGAATTCGCCAATAAGTTCCAATTGCTCTTACAAATTATTTTACAAGTTCTGACCATACTTATACCCCGAGTCTGGAACGGTTGCTACTTGTCGCTGTCAATGGTAATGGTTCAGATCGAGACATTTACTCTCATATGGGACACCACCTGATTACTCCGCAATTACCCCTTGGCATTCGTTAGGTCCAATTTTTGCTCCAACAGTAGTCACTCTAAACATAGTTACTCCAAACATAGTAGTCACTCTACTATGTCGAGTGACATAATTATGACGTTGGTATCCCGATCCATTTACGACGACGTCAATTAATGATTTTACAATGAACAATGTGAATGTCCGTCAAGCCCCATACCAATAATGACTTTTGAGGGTAAATGTGCTAAGCCTTTGAATGTTTGGATCTACATACTAGGATAACAACAGACGAAGTCATGAACACTTAAATCTTAATTGTGTCTGAATCTATAACCAAACCAAAATGTGAAAGCCAAAAAAGTAACAAAGAAAAAATAATAATGATGAATTAAAAAAAAAATTGCTTTGCTTTTGTTCAATTGCCAAATTCCAAATCAATATCCGATAAAACCGTCAACAGATTTTTTCATGAAATTCTATTTTTTAATATTAACAGTTCTCTGTGTAGAATCCTGACGCTCGATTTCCGAGGTTTTGAAAAAGGGACACTAGCTCTCAAGAAAAGAAATTTAAAGACAAATTTTAGTTAGAAGGAAGGGAAAGTGGCACAACAGACTTCCGCTTTATCGCATTTAAACCATCATTTAGAATTAAATGCAGTAAATTTTGAAAACAGGATCAAGGAGGGACACTAATGCAATAATATTGAAAGCAGACACAAGATATTTTCTCATATTTTGGCAAAGAAAAAAAAGAGGGAAGTTGGAACAATTATTCGAAATTTTTAGCTAACAATTAAAAATATAGAAAAAAGAAGATATTGGTCACGTCGACGTCCCCCTCCTCTTTTTTTGTAAATTCCTTGAACATGGCTACGAGACAATCTATTCTTAATTGCGAAGCCAATCTATTCTTAATTGCAGATCAGTTTCTTGCCATAGCAATTTTCATCCTGCTCGTTTGTTAATTTGTCGTTAATAAATTTCTATAACCAAAGAAACTAATAACCTACAACTTGTCATTTAAAATAGATTAAAGAACTTAATTCACGACCAGACAATAACCCCCTATCCAGTAAATAAGGTGAAATTGCGGTTTTGAAATCAAAATTAGACAGAACTATAAATAGTGATCTGATTAATACAAATTATTTACGAATTATTAATTTTACACGTCAAATTTTTTTCAAATTTAAAAAATCATGGCAAAAGCTTGAGATCGAAATCTGCCCATATTTTTATGAGTTCTGTCGATATCTCCACCACTTTTGATTCTGCTGTGCATTCTAAGCTTTTCCTAGTTCGGTATTCATTCAGTTCAATTCACATTGAACTTTCAGATGGGAGTTCATCGTCACCTGTACGCCTTCTACAATTTGTAAGGTAGGGTTCCGTCCTGATTCCCCTGCTTTGTAATGCACAGATTCACACTATTATAAAGAAAATAACTGGAGGCTTTCTATTCGATTTTTTTACCTGAACCTTATATGTGCAGTTGCTTTACCGATTATATATGATGTTTCCCCAATGTGGAATTGGCTGTCTAATAAAGAAAAACTTAAGATTAGATATGTTTTCTTCTAATAATTGAAGTTTCTTCTCTGGCTCCCTCTTTATACCAAGATTACATACATGGAGAAAGAGTATGACTTATGCAATATTTTAACTCAGCTACCCAAGGTTGAATATCATGGTCAATTAAAAGTTCTAAGCAGTTTTCCTGAATAAATATGTAGATATTTGATCTACTCTGCGGATTTCTAAATGTTTCATTTTTGTGTTTTATATGTACATTAATTTAAGGTTTTTAATAGTTTATTTTTATTTCTTTGTTTATTCACTCCACCCATTCTTATGTAGTTATACAGTGAGCTATAAATAAAATTCAGTCATTCATTCAAAATTTCTTTTGGAAAATATTATTGCTTGTTATGGTCTGCTTGAAGCTGTTTTAAGCGTTCATGGTTTAAATTTTGGTAATATAGAGATAAGGAAGATGTTTTCCGAAAAAATTGTAAGAAAAACCTATATTAAATTTTTTTTTTAAATTACTCATTGGTTCACCATCCAGATCTGATTATTTCCAAATGAAACATGTCAAAATTGCCCAGGAAAACCATCCTATGCAGAAAGATTTATTTGGACTACTGGACTCTATACATCCCGATGGTTCTTTAGATGAAGTTAAAATGATAGAAACGATTTCGGAAGTACCGGAAGAGGATCTCGCTTCAAGATTTTACGTCTCGGACTGGTGTGTAAAGACTGAAAGTTGCAATATAAATTACGATCATCTTAAACCTGGGGATTTGCTGGAATTCGAAAAAGAAAACCGAAACTATCCCTTCAATCACTGGGCTGTTTATATTGGTCCAGTGAGAGGCCTTGTTGCCAATGTTGGCGATCCAGCAAATTTCAACCAGGTGGTCGTACACATGCACGGAAAGGATGATCCTGAACGGTCATGAACATTTTGGTTCAATCAGCCTGGATACCCTGTTTCGTTTGGCTTTCTGGCCGAGGAAATAGAAGTAAGCGTTAAATGGAGAATTAACAATGAAGTAGCAGACGGCTTTGTTGCACCCCCTAGAGTAGCTGTGCTCTTTTTGACCATTCTACCTTCATTTGGGATTTATCTGTTTTCAGAATTGCCATGTCCTTAAAGCCAATTGCGAGTATTTCGCTAAATTTTGCTTTTATTTGGGGAAAAAGGAAAGTCGGCAGACAGAACCTGGCAAACTGCATATGACATTGCTGAAAAGTACCAGGAATAATATTCGGAAGTGGAAGAAGTAGAACAGCCTCTGTAGTGCCTTATTATGACTCTTTACCTGTGTTGTACCTTTACTGAATAGCTTTATAACTGAGAAAACTGCCAAAAAAAAAATAATAATAATAATTCCGGGGAGTAGCTGAGGGGGTCCTTACACTTCCATTGTTCCTAGGTTCCTTCACTACTGGTTTTGATTGACGAATGTGCAAGGAAAATGGACTTCTATCTTGAACCTTCGGAATGTTTAGTTTTTCCCCCGTTCTGAACTTTCTTCAGTACAACTTGGAAAGAGAAGTAGATGTAGTTATTTTGAAATCAGCTGTTGACTTTTTTGAGCTGGCTGATATTACAAAGGGGAAGAAGCTGCTTTGGGAAAAGCTGTCGATTACGGATGCTTGTCCCAAACGCACGGGACCACATGCTCTAATGAATCACCTGAAGGACATGCTTGAACAGTTTCAAAAAATGAAAACTGAGCCTTTTCCTATCATTCCTGTTTCTGTGATACGTTCCCCCACAGAGGCTCCGTGTTTTCCTGCAGTAGCCTATTCTAGGCTCTCGGCAAAAATTAATACTCTTCATCAGACCCTGCTGCAAATTAAAGATAAGTTGACTGCTTATGATCTCCACTTCCCAGGATTACCAGGGGACGGTGATGCTTCCATTCCAGTTGTAACGAATCAAGCAACAATCGTTATCACGAAGACACCGCGTCATCTTGACAATCCATCAAAACAAAAAGCTGTGATTGATAAAACTGCCGGACATGAATGTGTTGAGAATATTCGTACCTCTGGAGACAGAATACTCGTGAATATTGACAGCGTTGCGGCAAGCGGCTTTTGTGATTCAGCCCGATCAGTCTTGCGTGGATCGGATGTGAAGTTTCTGGAAAGGAAGTTCTACGGAATCGCAAAAGGGATTGGCGTCTCGTTTGATTTATCTTTATTCAAGAACTGTTCTGCAGTTGCTGAAGCCACCCGGAGTGGAAATTCCCGGTGTGTCAAGATTGCCTTTAGTGATCAAGGTCTCTTATTTCGGCTCTTAGATTGGGGTTGAAAATTGAATATGAACTGATCCGTGTCTATGAATTTAAAAAAATCCCGAGACGCTGTAACAAATGCCAGTCTCCTGAAAATCTAATTGCTAATTGTCCTAGTACCTGCTATAAATGTGCTATATGCTCTGGTCCTCATGAATATTGCAGACATCCCATATACAGATCCGATAAAATGCGCAAATTGCGGTGATGATCATGTTGCATTTAGTTTTCGCTGTCCTCGTCTCCAGGCTCTTGTTAAGACCGTTACAGGGCGCCTTCATAAATGAACTATCGCAAAATTTCGATGTGCTCGTTTAACATTAACGGGACTAAAGACAATGTGCCAAGTCTGGAGGAAAAGTTAAGCCGTTTTAATGTCCTTCTCCTAAAAGAAAACTTTCTTCCTGCCAGCAGCGTGAACTTTTTACGAAGGAATCGTGATCACATTGTGTTTAGTACCAATGCTAGACGGACTTGGGGTAGGCCTTCTGGTGGCCTCACGTGTTATATCAGACGGAATCTTGTAGATTTATCACCGATGTGCTACCACTCATCTGATCATTTTCTAGTTGTAAGACTAATTAATGCTTACCTGCCGCATGATAAAAAGTCGGTACAGTCGTTCTCGAGTTTTGCCAAGTCTTGTGATATGCTACAAGGTCTAATTAGCAAAATTGAATCTCTTGGGTATTCATGGCTTCTTGCCGGTGATCTAAATTGCAACATTCACATATCATCCAGTCGATCTGAGACCCTACTAAATGCTCTACCAGCCACGCATAGGACTATAAATAAAGATTACAGCTTCTCATATATCCATAATAGTGGAGCAGTTTCTCATTTGGACCATTGTGTGTGTTCGCCCCTTCTTCATACCTCTGATGTTCATGTCGATGATGAGAAAAGAGACTATGACCATCTCCCTCTTAATTTAGATCTATCTATTAGCTCTACAATCAGCTTCAGTGCTCCTGCTAAGCCTAAAAAATGGATTTGCAAACGTGATTGGGATAATGCAAATTGATCACTCTATTTTTCGACTCTCGCTATTTTGCTATCCACTATTTTGGTGCCTTACCATCTTCTTGGCGCTGTTTATTTTGTGAGTGATGCTCGTGGTAAGTTAAATTCTTACAACAGAAATATCGTTTCTTCAATTGAACAAGCTGAAGCAATAGCTGTTCCGTTGACTCGCGTGCGACTTAACACCCGTAAGACCTTTTGGAAGTGTGATCCGGAACTTAAGAAAATGAAGAACCAAGCCAAGTTTTGGTTTAAAATGTGAATTGCTTGCGGTAGACGTTCAAGTGGTCAAGTTTTTAGCATCAAGCAGAGAACAAAATCAGTTTATAAGCGTCATCTTCGTGTAGTTCGGTTTTTGGGCGCTAAATTTCCGACAAATGGTAAACAGTGGCAAAATGTTCTGAATGTGCCGAAACTCGAAGAATCTTCTTCTAGTGATATTATTCCAAGATTGTCGTGGATTAAACATTATACGCGCATCTTTTCCGCTATTAATTATGATGTTCATATCCGTTTTACTGCTTTAGTGGCCAAGGTTCTTCCTAATAGTGTGAGCATAAGAAATATTATGCCTGTTGATAAAGCTAATATTGTGAAATCTCTTCGACGGTTAAAGTCAAAGTCTTGTGACTTTGATGGTATTTGGGCCGCTCATCTTGATCCAAGGTCAGCTGAACTCCTGTCGCATCTTCAGTTATTATTTCAGAGGTGCCTTTCAAGGTCTAATGTTCCTGATTCATTTTTATGTGGAAGTGTTACTACTATATTAAAGAAAGGAAAAGATCTAAATTCGTTTAACTCGCACAGGCAAATTACTGTCGCCTGTACTCTAAGTTAATTATTTGAGTATGTTCTACTCCCACATATCGATGAATTTGTTAATTATGAGGCTAACCAGTTCGGCTTCCGGTCAGGTCTGAAATGTCAACATGCTCATCGTGTTTTAGCGCAGCTCATCAAGGAAGCCACTCGGAATAATTATAGTCTTTATTTTTGCACCCTTGATATATAAGAGCATTCGATAGTGTTTGCCATGCTCAGGCTTGGTATGCTCTTAGTTAGCTTGGTGTGAATGCGTCTGTGATTCTGGTTTTGAAGTTTTGGTATTCAAATTCTTATTTAAAATTAAAGTCAGGAAATGGTGATTTTTTCGGACATATACCAGTCTAGTGTCGAGTGAGACAGGGAGGAGTTCTCTCTCCTCATATCTTTAATGCTTTTATTGAAAATGTTTTGTCTGGTATACGTAGTTCTTGTTTTACAGAATTCACAGACGTATCATACTTAGCATATGCTGACGACTTGCTTCTTATTACCGAACTGAGACCAGTTTAGCGCGTTCTGTCCGATCCGTTGCTGATGCATTTGCAAGAATTAGATTATTACTAAATGTAGATAAATGTAAATTTCTTATATCTAATGGGGTTAGTTCGTCTCATCCTTGGAATTGCATTTCTTTTTCCGTACCAAAAGTTACTTCTTTTCAATGGCTTGGGATTTCTGCTTGCAATTCTTTAAGTTCTTTTCGTTTTCAGATGATTAGGGATATTCAATTTAAACTTTAACTGGGGTATTCTAAAATTGTTGGAAATCGTGGACATTTCCGGCGACAAGCACTTACAAAGCTGTACTCGAGTTTTTGCGACCATTCTGTGTTATTTTGTGCTGGTTCTTTTATGCTTTCGAATAAAGGCGACGTAAAGAGGGTCAAGACGGATTACTATCGGTATTTAAAGTTCCTACTTTATTTACCACGATCATTTCGGAACCGAAGGTTAATTAGTAAATATCAGGCAACGGATATTGTTTTTTTCAGTGGAAAAACTAACTTCAAATTTAATTGATGAAGCGCCAATCTGTCTTGGTCCTAACAATCATCTTATCCGCCTTGTTTGCTAAATTGTTATATTTTTGTCTTATATTTGTGTTATTTGTTTTTGTTTTTTTTGTGTTCTTTGTAGTTCTTTGTTTTTCTCCTTGTACTCTACTTTTTCCCTTTTGAAAGTGGGTAAGAAATTAATTATTATTATTTTTTTATTATTATATTAGCTGATTTATAATTCAATAGACCGATAAACGTAAGTTACTTTGATTGCTTTGAATCCAATGTTACACGAGTAGTAGTACTAAAATATATGTTAAATTCACCAAACTTACTTAAATGAGATTAAAATTCGAAGGTCAAAAAAGGCTTTATAAAAAGATTCAAAAGACATTTGCATAATAAAGCTTGAGTATAATAAATGTGTAATAAAGATATTGTATAATAAAGATTCAAATGACATTAATTGCCTCTGGAGATATTGCGTATTGCCTTGCCACAACTTTGATTGATAGAAAATGCACCATTATTCTTTTTGTGTACTGTATGTGGCGTTAACTGCATAAAATTTTTTTCAATTTGGCTTCTTTAAATCCAAGGGAATTGAGAAAAAGAACGTCAAATTCTAGGGTCCTTAAAAGGGCCAGCCTCAAAGACTATTTGAAACAAAATTCTCAGTTTTCCAAATTTTGTGAGAAAGTGACGAGCCAGTATAAAGAGAAGAATGATACCATGAACCCTCATTGCGATGCTTGATATCCAGAGGATACAGAAAATAGACCATATTACCCTAAGTCTTACAGACCAAACAATAATGTAATATTTAATGATAACATACTCCTTTCTAGTTCAGATACTCCAGAATCCCTTAAAGCTGCTTCTCCTACCAAAATAGAATCGTTTCGTTTATATCTCTTTATCGATATGCACAATAAAATGTTAACTGATGAAACAAAAATTAATTTAATTGACTCTGATAATGCTATTGAAACAGGAGACACTAATGTTTTTCTAAATTACCTTATGGGCTGAAGTTTCACGAATAACTGAGGAGTCCAGAATAATCTATGAAGGTGAATGTTCTAAAACTATTTCTTCACCTAAAGAAAGTGAAATTACACTATCATCCCCGAATTCCAATGTTAAAAGAAAGGGAGATCAAAGTAATCAAAACATGAAGAAAATCTGTTTTACTGCTTAAAAAATTAGAATTGTTAAAAATGGAAGGTACTTGATAAGTTCTTTTTTTTTGGAGAAAGTATAAATTCAAGTCATGCATAAAGGCCAAAATTTGGGACCCCTCAAATGGTTATTTGGTTGAATTTTTCGTCTAAAAATTTCAGAATAAGGTTCAATGGCTTTTATATTTTCATATGATGTAGCCAATTCCTGCATTAGTAGAAACCTAATTATTCAGTATACTTATACAAATTAAAATACCGAGTTTTGTCTATGTATCATGTTATTGAATTAGTGTTACTCTTTATTTTGTAAGATGAAGGTCTTTAAAATTAAACGTAATTATTTCCAGATGAGTTGCTTGACGATGAAACAAACCTATTATTAGTGTATTCCTTAATTTTGGAATATTGGCTAAGGGATCTTTTTTGTCATTAGACGGATAACAATCCTTCGTTCGAAGAGGCATAGGCTTCCAATATTTGGGTGAACTTTGAACTGGATCAAGTTATTATTACAGGTTTACTTTCTTTTTTAGCGTAAAACAGCTTAAAAACACGGCTTCACTGCTTAGAATTCGGGTGGAAGATATGCTGAAAATTATTAGAGAAGAGATTAAATTTTGAAAATGTTATCCTTGATGAAGATGTTGAAACACTTAAAACGTATTAGAGTATGTAGGAAAAATCGTCCCCATAATTTATTGGATTAAAACAAATTTAGTTATTGATAAGGTGTTGGAACTCTTGAAAATAAGAAAAAAAATATTTATTTCTGAACTTGATCTTATTTCAAATATCATAGAAGAATTCAAATTTAAGATTGTCAATCATAGTAAGATAAGGGTCATTTACCTATAGTGAGGCAGATCAGTGAAGTTCTGTTCGGTTTAATTGCTACAAGCTTTTCGGAAAAAATTGTCTAACAAATTCGAAGAACTAAGTAATGACCAAGACATGGTTTCAATATTCGATTCTGTATCAGCGTCGGTAATATCTCAATTAGAAATTTTTCTTGATAAGCTGCTTAAAATTTGTATGCGGTATTGTATTATATTATATCTAATATTTGTATCATTTATGTTATATTAGTATTAAACATTTTTTCATAAGATAATTTGTTGATGGATAATATTGGGAATTTTTTCTGGGCTAGCGTTCTCTAAAAAACAAGTTTAGATAACAGGTTCATGTGCCTTAGTTTCCTGAGCTCCCGAAACCAGCAATTCAGGGTTCTGTCTCCTAAGGCCCTCGAAGTTTGCGCTTATTGTCGACTTGTCTCATCATCCAAATAAAGAGTTGTCGTTGGCTTCTAGAAGCGGAGAAAAAGGAAGTTATTGTCGATAAGAGATGTGCAATTGTAACAGTTCATTTTTTCTAGGGAAATGAGATGTTAAGTGAAAAGACGATACTTGCTGCAAAAAGTATAACAATATCTACTTTAAAAATACTTTATTTTAGCGAAAAGAATCTTTAGACCAAGTAAGCCAATCCTTTAAAACCTTCAAATCAGAACTGTTTAAAATGCCTTGAAATAGCTTCTTTCTTATTTGTAAACTTTGCCAAAAACACAATGTAATTGAGAAACTAAATTCTGATATTTTAAATAGATAACAGTTTTCGCTTGCATTTTGAACAGTTTTCCTACGGTCTGATTCAAGTGTTAAATACTTATTTCTCTGTTGGCGTTATATCCCCAGTAAAGTTTATATCATGCTTGAACTTTGTACAGAAAAGGCTACCTAAAGGGTTTGAGTTGGCTATTGACGATTTTAAAAATGGTTTGATTATAGAAACCTTAAAGCCATGGAATGGAGTTTTGAACTTGATTTGATTAAGGTTTTGCTTGTTTTCGACTTTCCTCTTTCAAAAATTCTAGATGTCTTTCAACTTTATAAGATTTTTGAGGCCTTTGTTGATATTCATTATTTCCTTACTGCTAGCAATAAGCAAATATATTCAGTAATTACCGATGGAGAACCTTTTATTGGAATAGGAGGAGATGAATCAAGCTATACAATATGTGACGAAAGTTTCATGTCATCCTGTTTTTACGTACAGTCAAAATTTATGTGTAAAAGACGCTTTATTATATACAAATTTCCATTATCAAACTGATGTGCTTTTTTGATTTTTTTTAATAAAACACTTAAAAAAATATTTTGTAAGCGTAGTTTAAAAACATTAGATTGCTTTTTATTCATTTTCTGTCTGATAACCAATTTTGTTTTGACGGAGGACTGATTAGTCCAATTACTATTAATAAACATTATAAAACATTTTCGTACAAATTAACCAGACATAACTCTTTAATAGTAAATATTCCCGATTAGTGTTCAGTTACCTCTGAATACTTTAGAATCAATAAGGAATCCCTTATATGATGGATGAGAGAATCAGTCTCGATTAACTAAGCCTTACCTCGCAACATTAAATTCTTTCTAGTTCCCTCCCCCCATAATACTTTCTACATTTTTCCATATTTTTTCCTACCAAGTTACAAATTAACCTTAAAAATTAAATTTCGTCTTAATTTAAATTTAAGGCCAACAATTTTTTGGAAACCAATAAGGCTATCTTAAACTGTCAGGAGTGTTAATAACAAAATAACGCTAACATATATAGAAATCAAACCCTTACCCCTTAACCTAATACCCTCGGCTAATCTTATACTATAACTTTTGGCATGGTTTAAAAACCTTTCCAATATAACTTACCTAGGAGGCTTTGGAAAGAATTTCATCCCTTAAGATATAGTTACTAGACCTTATAACCTTATTAGTTAATAACAGTCCACTAGATATTAACGAGAAAGACCGATAATACAACATTATCAGGTGTACAAACACAAAGCCATTAAATTCTTTTACTAGTAATTGTTCAACTGTGCATCTGAAGATTGTGCACCTTGCCCTGTAACCAGCAAGGCTAAAGAAAAAAATAAAGGTTCAGCTCAACACTACGACTAATGTGATGCATGCCAGATAATTTAGATTCAGGAATAATACATATATCATAGTAAATAATAAAAAGTAGAAGTACAGTACCTACTAAATATTCTGGCAAAGACACCAATGCTTGACAAACTTTAGAAAATCCTATATTTTTTTTAAGTAACCAACTGATGCTGACATTAATTTTAAAAGCCTTAATGATGATCGTAGTATATTAGATTAATATTTACAGTGTGCATACAGTGAGTCAGGAATAGTCACTCGTGAGAACCAGAAGTTGGAAAATGTTAGAATCAATGTGGATTATTTTTGAAAAATTCCTGTACATTATCATAACGTTTTGAGTTCCTCTTGTTTAACAAACAACAAGAGCAATACGAACATTAAAATATGGAAACCTCCTAAGACGAGGAGGATTTTTTTTTAGAACAGTACTCTTGTATTCACCGCCATGATTTGTAGTTAATGGCAAAATAATAATGTGTTAGATATTACTCATTCCTGAGGAGAAATTCAGAAGAAGGAGAAATTCAGTTTCCACGTTAGCCAGCTGGGGATCGTTACCCCGATAACATCAACTGCCTTTATAAAATAATTGCAAAAGCTAGTGCAATTATTGAAGTTGTATTTGCACATCTTTTGTGGAAGAGGGTCGAACCTCTATGTACTATCGATTGGAAATACTTGACTATGCTAGTCCGACCCAAACTTACCAGGTTCAGATCGTATGTATCGGATGTAAATGTTTAAGCCCAACGACAAGGTGTTCTGATACATGAAGTGTGGGAACCTATTACAAATGTGGAGGCACTAAATATAAATATATAAGTTTTAAATATATCAAATTGGAGTTACTCCGAATTAAGCTTGGATAATATGACATGGAAGATTAACAAGAATACACCAGGGAAGATTTTGCTTTTGACAGGGTGGAGAAACGCAGAGGATCGGACATAATACTTATCCGGCTAACAGAAATATTTAACTATAAAGTTGGTATTGATCTAATATGCCTGTTCTGGAGACAATTGGTTTGACGGCCACAGTAAGCGGTTGGGGTTTGACAGAATCTGATACGTATTCAAAAAGTCTAAGAATACAGGTGCAGATCATAGAAAACAAGGTATGCCGTGATTGGCTTTTAAATATTCGACAAGAAGTTTTTCCTTTCTTCTGCGGTAACAACGGTAGGAGGAGGCTTTTTTACGACTATTTAGTAAGAAAGAGAAGAAGGGGATAGACTCATTACCTTGAGCAGCAACAGGGTTGCCTTCAAGCCAAGGTAATGGTTTACGGTTCAAACGGTCAAGCAGACCATTGAACTTGCCATTTATCTCGTCGACGGTTGACACTACACAAGCAGCAATCTCTTCAGTACAGGCAAGCACTTCTTGAGGCTCAAAAAAAACGAACTGAGGAAGCTGTCCCTTTTCTTTGGCACAGCGAGCGAACATCTTTGCAATATCCAGCAAGCTGTCCTCGTCCTTTACTTTTTTTATTACACGTTCCCCTAAGTCCTTCTTGCGACTGATAATTTCCTTCGCTTCTAAAATCGCTTAACGGCTGAAAAACTCGTGTCCTTGCCTTGTATAAAACATTTGTTTTCACACCTGTTATCATAGCTCTTGAGATAAAGTTCAGTACTGCATTCCGCACTAGGTTATCACCCATCACAAACCGGTTTTACACGAAAAAAATAAAATAAAACTTCTCTTGTCGAGAGTTGCACATTCGTCCACACAAACAAGCAGTGAAGGAACCTAGGAACTAGGAAAGTGTAAGGACCCCCTCAACTATTCCCCGCAATTTACGGGTAACTTAATTACGGGGTAATTTACAGTGGGTACAATACGTCGCTTGCGGGAAGTTACTTCCCCTCTTCTACTTGTACCCAGTACATTTCTTAATGATATGACAACAAAGATGATGCAACATGTAATCAAGAAAATAGATGTCATGTATAAAATGGCACTGTTGAAAATGCTCAGAAAGAAAGACCTATCTTAGGAATGGGAGAAGTTCTCTCAGATACTAATTAACCAAAAATTTATCTCTAGGGTGAAGGAATCAATATGAAGATAACCTCAAAATAAAGCAGAAGCTTTATCACATTAAGGGGAAAGAAGGAAACTCAGCCAAAAAAACTTTTGATATAACATAGATCGTGCACACGTCGTCTTGTTTCTTTCCATCGCAATATAAAAAAACGGATTTCATGAAAACTATTTGAGTTTAGTCTTGAATATTGACTTAAGCAGACATCTGAATCAGATAAAAAAACTATCAGAGTGGAAAGGACATACAAAATGAAGTAGCATGCTAATAATGAAGGTATACGGCTTAAAAACTGGTCCACTGGCGAAGTCCTCTATGATACACTGCGTTCGACAAGTAACGTCAAAGCTTTGAATTGCCGTCCAACGATATGTACTGCAGATCATATGAACACTGTTAAAGAAGTGAAACCCATTAAAACTGGAGACGCAGTTTAATACGATGCCAAAAAGTTTATTGACGAGTTCTATGCGTCCATTGAAAAATTTTGGTCTAAAGAGTATCTAAACCGTTGGAGTGAAATTAAAATGAGGATCGAAGAATCAGATGGTTACACCAGGAAAACCAAAGAATTGAAATACGGTGATATAGTGGCCAGAAGAAAAGATCCACGTTGTCCTGGACGTATCCAATGAAAAAAATACAGGTATTTGATAGTCGTCATGTTAGTACAACACAGGAAATGTGTGAAGCCATGTGTATCCACCTACAATACGCCCCTAATGATGGGATTCGTCGATCAGCAATTACGGTGTTTCCTCCCTGTCAAAAGGAAGATGTGAATTTCGTGTGTGAAATTCTACTATGATTGGATATGCATGCTATAAACAACCTGATGGCACCCTTCTTGATATCCATTTGACCTGGAACTAACTAAGGCTGCTCAGAAGCTTGTTTGGGCTGGAAACATATCAAACAATTGGTTTGCCCTCCCGGAAGTGTCATGCTTATAATTAGACTGTTTTGGTGTAGAATTCAGTGCAATACCCTTCAGTGGCTCGTACTCGGATTCAGAAATAGGATCACGTGATTTAGGAGAAAAACAGATATTCAATCTCGCACCTGTGATGGCTGGTATCATGGGCCTGAACACAGAAACAAACGAGAGCAATTGGTGAGACTTGGCCATCAGCGAGCTGGTTGTCACTTTAGCGCATATTTTTCGGGAAGCAAAAATCCCCATATTTAAACATTAGACAGCTTGTGACTTTTATTGAACATTTCAAGAGCGAGCATGAAGAAAGAGGTGGATGTCCCCCAGATTGGGTTAAATTCTGATTATTGTAATATCAGTGTTTCTATTGATTTTGCAGGAACGTTTGTTGGTGGGAATGTTGCATGTGACTGGGAAAAATGTTCTTCACCTTGATAGAATTCAAAAAGCTGTTCCATTTTGGAAACAATGGGACCTCCATTATCCCTTGCCTACCTTCCCAAAGGTTCCTCTCGATAGGAGAGAAAGGTACGCAAATGTTGGCAAATATCAAAGTATTTTCATTCAGTTCAGTAGTAGGAATATAATATACTTTCTTGGTGAAGTTTTTTAACTGAAGGTAAGCAGCAAGATTGGTAACAGATTGGGTCAACCCGCCTGGATCATTTATAACTCCAGTTTACCACCAAGAAGTTTTATTCTACTGGATTAAACCCTTGTACGACTATCAGAATCAGCCATAGAAGACATATAATTTTTGGAAACATATCAGAGGAACATAATAAAAGAGAGAAATCGATTACTTGAAGAGGTTTAGGCAAATTGCGAGGACAGTTTTTTTCGCTCAAAGGATGTTTATGAAAGCTTATGCCAACAGAACAAGAGCAATGATTCTCTATGCAAATGAAACTGGCAAATTCCTTACTTTTGACAAACGATTGGCACATGTATTCTCAAAAGCTTTCAAACCCGAGGTTATGTGTGTAACGAATTGATATCCCCTGGGTATGCGAGAGCTACGGATCTCCTAATGAGATAAGAAACCACGGAAAGAGAGTTGTCGAAATGGGCTCTGGAGATGTGGAAAAAAGGCAGATCTTGAAGAGACTTAAACCAGACCAGATCTCGTTGAGACTAGAACGATATCAGATATTGATTTGAAAAGCGGACTATAGTAAAGTGAATAATAAAGTAAGTTTTTTATATCTTGAGTGTTGTTGTAAAACTCGTATTGGGTAGGATATTGCAAGGTTTCATTAGCGCCAAAGCGGACCCGTATGCCTCCGATAGTAAAGACCCATTAGGTCGGGCCGGCCACCACGCTACCGAGTTACCGCGCTACCAGGCTACCGGGCTACCAGACTAATACATACTCCGGTATGATCTAAATATAACTTCATGACTTTATGAACTCTTAAGGCGTTAAAATACAATCATAACATTTGGTGGCGCGTCGGTCTTTGGGGAGAGTGAATATCTTGCAAGTGCTATGTTTTATTGCTAGTGTTTAAATTGAGTATGACAGGCTTTGCTACTTACGCCGAGTTTTGGTGTCGCGGTCATCATGCCATCCCTAGTATTATCATCATGCCATCTTTAATATAATTTCAAAAAAAAATTTTACCGGTAATAATAGCCATCAAATTAAAATTAGCCTCAGAAAAATTTTGAAAATTTAAAAACTAATTTTGAGTCAACATAAAAATGCCTGTTGCAGCCCCTTTATCTTTATCTGAAATTTTAAAAATCGCTGAACAGGTTCTGGATCATTTACATATAGTAGAATTAGAGGTAGCATACCTTAAATTAAGACAGGCTTTACTCGAAGCCAGACAAAAAGTACATTCTCTAGAAATTGATTTAAACACTCTTTCCAGTAGTAGAATACCTTTGAATCTGATAAACCCTATTACTTTATCCGAACGTCTAGAAAAATATCTAAAAGTATACAACCACAATTCCGATTACCTACAAAGAATTTCATTTCATTTTGTGTATTAACTGAAATATGTCAACCATAATCGCCTTTTAATGATCCCTATTTAGAATTGTCTGGTGAATAATGATAGAAGTTGACAAGTTTTAGATGATTTTCAAGTTGAAATCCTGAAACAAAAACAAAGAAGAATACTTGCTATGAATAGGTTTACTGCTGAACTGGAAATACAAAAATAAATATCTGAAGTTGATTAGTTTAAATGATTTTGAATTTAATATCTGATTTTCTTGCAATTTTATTGTCTTTTGTTTAGAAAGCTGTAAATAAGCCTAAATATGGTTTGAAGTTTGCCTGTAAGTTCCAATTGCTCTTAAAAAATTTTTTTTACAAGTTCTGACCATACTTATACCCCGGGTCTGGAACGGTTGCTACGTGTCGCTGTCAATGGTAATGGTTCAGATTGAGATATGTACTTTCATGTGGGACACCACCTGATTACTCCGCAATTACCCCTTGGCATTCGTTAGCACCAATCTTTACTCTAATAGTAGTCACTCTAAACATAGTCACTCCAAACATAGTAGTCACTCTACCATGTCGAGTGACATAATTATGACGTTGGTATCCCGATCCATTTTTGACGACGTCAATTAATGATTTTACAATGAACAATGTGAATGTTCGTCAAGCCCCATAACATTAATGACTTTTGAGGGTAAATGTGCCAAGCCTTTGAATGTTTGGATCTACATACTGGGGTACCAACAGACGAAGTAATGTAACATATAGACCAGCCCCCCCCCCCTCTATAAAATTCAGGACCAAATCTCATTCATACCCCCTTAGAAATTCTTAAATACAGGACCAAATCTCTCATCAATACTCCTATAGAAACTCAGTTCAGGACTAAATTTCTCAGTCATACCCCTTTAGTAAATTTCAAAATTAGAAAAAGAATTAAATTAAGTCTTATAGAATCTGGAATTTAGCAGTTATTCAATACTTTGTGGGCTATATGCCTTTAAACACAAGTCAAACAAAAGAGTAGAAATGTTTCTTTTTGAATCAACCAATCAAAATCAAATCTCTATAACTGGTTTATTTGAACTCTGTTTTTTTAACTCAAAACCAGAAGGGAAATCCTTGTTACAAAAATAACTCCTGGGAGCGGAGACTGGCCAAAGCATCATGATTGGGGGATACCAGCAGTATTGCAACATTATGTGGTAAAGGTCAACTGCCCAGGTCACCAAGCTTGTCCGCCAAGTTCTTGTTTTTAGAAATCGCGTCTTAGACTTATATTAGCTCGACTCAGGCAGTTGGTAAGTCAGTCTTATGATAGTCAAGTTCCAGTGTTCATGTGCACCCTTTCATATTATAAATTATTGGAAGTCTTTTGTCCAAAGTTGTATGCAAGTAAGAAAATAAAACTCAGGCATCAGGTACAGTTCCTCTAGTCTTCAGGTACGGTCCCAAGGGAATCTATACTATTTGAGGAGACCTCGAACATCACTGAGATGATTCTGTCTCCCAGGTTACTGGGGATTATCTACAGAGCCTTTTTATTCTTTTAGCAATTTAGCTCCCATATCTCATATCAAAATTAAGCTACCAAGACTTAGAAAAGTCCCAAGTACCTCATGGCAAAAATCCCCCCGTAAGTAAAACTTCCCACCAAACCCATTAACTAACCAAACCCCTTCCGGTAACAGTCATGAACACTTGAATCTTAATTGTGTCTGAATCTAGAACGAAACCAAAATGTGACAGCCAAGAAGTAACGAAGAAAAAATAATAATGATGAATTAAAAAAAAAGAATTTTGCTTTGCTTTTGTTAAATTGCCCAATTCCAAATCAATATCCGATAAAACTGTACGTACAACCAACAAATCCTGCTCTTATCTTTAAAAGTTTTAGAAGGGCGATAGTTGTACTCTTAATTGTAGTAATTTCTGTTAATTTTAAGTCTGATTTGGTTATTATTTTAATTTCTGTTTGTTTTATCATTCAGGATTTAAGCCATTGCAGTGTCTATTTTCTTTCTGTTTGATCTGAGTATACGTTTTAATTTCTTTTCGCTTTTGTTTTCATTTATTCTTTCACAGTAATATCTGTTTGACTTAAATTTTAAATGTTAATTGGCTTTATATCTGCTCATTTTGTGTTTGAATAAGACTCTTTAATTTGCTTTGCAAAGCTATGTTTTTAGAAGATGTTTGTTACAATTGATCATGAGAAATAAAGAGATTTAATTATCAAAGTAGTTGTGAAACTTTTTATTTTCACAGCTCAAATAAATTAGTATTAAAAAAATGAACCATCAGAAAGAAAATGAACTCAGAATTCTCTTTGTATTGTTTTTTTCGCAGATAAGAATATGCTTAAAGGTTGCTTTTTTGTAAGTCAGATTTTATTTTGTATCCTTTTCAGACTTTTGGTACCTAACCTCTCAACTGATGCAGTGTGGTTTGATGCTATGGCATACGGACCTAAAGGACCATCGCTAGAAAGTATCCTCAGGAAGTGAAAATGTGTATTTTGTATAAAAATTCAATTTTCATACATTTTTCAATACAATTATCTTTGTATTGTTTTTTTTTCGTAGATAAAAATATCTTATCTACGAAACAGAAATTGTGAAAGAATTTCATCTCATTTTGTGTATTAACTGAAATTTATCAACCATAATCGCCTTTTAATGATCCCTATTTAGAATTGTCTAGTGAATAATGATAGAAGTTGACAAGTTTTAGATGATTTTCAAGTTGAAATCAAGAAATAAAAACAAAGAATAATATTTGCTATAAATAGGTATACTGCTGAACTGGAAATTCAAAGACAAATATCTGAAGTTGATTAGTTTAAATGATTTGAATTTAATATCTGATTTTCTTGCAATTTTATTGTCTTTTGTTTAGAAAGCTGTAAATAAGCTTAAATATGATTTGAAGTTTGCCTATAAGTTACAATTGCTATGAGTTCCTCTGATATGTTTCCCAAAATTACATGTCTTCTATGGCTGATCCTGATAGTCGTACAAGGGTTTAATCCAGTAGAATAAAACTTCTTGGTGGTAAACTGGAGTTATAAATGATCCAGGCGGGTTGACCCAATCTGTTACCAATCTTGCTGCTTACCTTCAGTTAAAAAACTTAACTACCGTAAAATACCGAGTTTTGTCTATGTATCATGTTATTGAATTAGTGTTACTCTGTATTTTGTAAGATGAAGGTCTTTAAAATTAAACGTAATTATTTTCAGATGAGTTGCTTGACGATGAAACAAACTTATTATTAGTGTATTCCTTAATTTTGGAATATTGGCTAAGGGATCTTTTTTGTCATTAGACGGACAACAATCCTTCGTTCGAAGAAGCATAGGCTTCCAATATTTGGGCGAACTTTGAACTGGATCAAGTTGATATTACAAGTTTACTTTCTTTTTTAGCGTAAAACAGCTTAAAAACACGGCTTCACTGCTTAGAATTCAGGTGGAAGATATGCTGAAAATTCTTAGAGAAAAGATTAAATTTTGAAAATGTTATACTTGATGAAGATGTTGAAACACTTAAAACGTATTAGAGTATGTAGGAAAAATGGTCATCTTAATTTATTGGATTAAAAGAAATTTAGTTATTGATAAGGTGTTGGAACTCTTGAAAATAAGATAAAAATTATTTATTTCTGAACTTGATCTTATTTCAAATATCATAGAAGAATTCGAATTTAATATTGTCAATCATAGTAAGATAAGGGCCATTTACCTATAGTGAGGCAGATCTGTGAAGTTCTGTTTGGTTTAATTGCTACAAGCTTTTCGGAAAAAATTATCTAACAAATTCGAAGAACTAAGTAATGACCAAGACAAGGTTACAATATTCGATTTTTTATCAGCGTCGGTAATATCTCAATTAGAAATTTTTCTTGATAAACTGTTTAAAATTTGTATGCGGTATTGTGTTATATTATATCTAATATTTGTATCATTTATGTTATATTAGTATTAAACATTTTTCATAAGATAATTTGTTGATGGATAATATTGAGAATTTTTCTGGGCTAGCCGTCTCTAAAAGACAAGTTTAGATAATAAGTTCATGTGCCTTAGTTTCCTGAGCTCCCGAAACCAGCAATTCAGGGTTCTGTCCCCTAAGACCCTCGAAGTTTGCGCTTATTGTCGACTTGTCTCATCACCCAAATAAAGAGTTGTCGTTGGCTTCTAGAAGCGGAGAAAAAGGTAGTTATTGTCCATAAGAAATGTACGATTGTAACAGTTCGTTTTTTCTACGGAAATGAGATGTTAAGTGAAAAGACGACATTTGCTGCAAAAAGTATAACAATATCTACTTTAAAAATACTTTATTTTAACGTAAAGAATCTTTAGACCAAGTAAGCCAATCCTTTAAAACCTTCAAATCTGAACTGTTTAAAATGCCTTAAAATAGCTTCTTTCTTATTTCTAAACTTTGCCAAAAACACAATGTAATTGAGAAACTAAATTCTGATATTTTAAATAGATAACAGTTTTCGCTTGCATTTTGAACAGTTGTCCTAAGGTCTGATTCAAGTGTTAAATACTTATTTCTCTGTTGGCGTTATATCCCAAGTAAAGTTTATATCATGCTTGAACTTTGTACAGAAAAGCCTACCTAAAGGGTTTGAGTTGGCTATTGACGATTTTAAAAGTGGTTTGATTATAGAAACCTTAAAGCCATGGAATGGAGTTTTGAACTTGATTTGATTAAGGTTTTGCTTGTTTTCGACTTTCCTCTTTCAAAAATTCTAGATGTCTTTCAACTTTATAAGACTTTAGAGGCCTTTGTTGATATTCATAATTTCCTTACTGCTAGCAATAAGCAAATATATTCAGTAGTTACCGATGGAGAACCTTTTATTGGAAGAGGAGGAGATGAATCAAGCTATACAATATGTGACGAAAGTTTCATGTCATCCTGTTTTTATGTAAGGTCAAAATTTATGTGTAAAACACGCTTTATCATATACAAATTTCCATTATCAAACTGATGTGCTTTTTTGACGTTTTTTAATAAAACACTTGAAAAAAATATTTTGTAGGCATAGTTTATTACTTTAGATTGCTTTTTATTCATTTTCTGTCTGATAACCAATTTTGTTTTGACGGAGGACTGATTAGTCCAATTACTATTAATAAACATTATGAAACATTTTCGTACAAATTAACCAGACATAACTCTTTAATAGTAAATATTCCCGATTAGTGTTCAGTTACCTCTGAATACTTTAGAATCAATAAGGAATCCCTTATATGATGGATGAGAGAATCAGTCTCGATTTACTAAGCCTTACCTCACAACATTAAATTCTTTCTAGTTCCCTCCCCCCATAATACTTTCTACATTTTTCCATATTTTTTACCTACAAAGTTACAAATTAACCTACAAAATTAAATTTTGTCTTAATTTAAATTTAAGGCCAACAATTTTTTGGAAACCAATGGAAACCAATTATCTTAAACTGGCAGGAGTATTAATAACAAAATAACGCTAACATATATAGAAATCAAACCCTTACCCCTTAACCTAATACCCTCGCCTAATCTTATACTATAACTTTTGGCATGGTTTAAAACCTTTTCAATATAACTTACCTAGGAGGCTTTGGAAAGAATTTCATCCCTTAAGATATAGTTACTAGACCTTATAACCTTTTTAGTTAATAACAGTCTATTAGATATTAACGATAAGACCCTCCACCGACTCCTCCCTGGGGAGGTTAATACTTCAAACTTTGATTATATTAAACCACATGTTTAATAGCCTATAATTGAATTTTGGCTGAGTTCGGATTTGAACTTCATGCCAACAAATGTTGGACCCCAAATAGGCTAGTTGGTTTAAAACTGGCAAAAAGTAGCAGTGACAATGTAATAAAACTCTTCTCTTACTCCTCCATAAAAACGTTAGTGTTTAAACTCTAAGCTGTATAATTTTGACCAAATATATTTTATAGGACTAAGTTAGCCCTGCCCCAGACCTCAAAGCGATGTGTCAACCAAAATCACTAATAACTTATTATACTTTAAAGTTTTATTTCATTTTTATTTATTTATTAGTAATATGCCTATTACGATTCCAAATGCTACATAGCCCAAATTTTAAAAACAAATCTACAACTAATTTTTTGCATAGCTTAACATTATCAGGTGTACAAACACAAAGCCATTAAATTCTTTTACTAGTAATTGTTCAACTGTGCATCTGAAGATTGTGCACCTTGCCCTGTAACCAGCAAGGCTAAAGAAAAAAATAAAGGTTCAGCTCAACACTACGACTAATGTGATGCATGCCAGATAATTTAGATTCAGGAATAATACATATATCATAGTAAATAATAAAACGTAGAAGTACATTACCTACCAAATATTCTGGCAAAGACACCAATGCTTGACAAACTTTAGATAATCCTGTATTTTTTTTTAAGTAACCAACTAATGCTGACATTAATTTTAGAAGCCTTAATCATGATCGTAGTATATTAGATTAATATTTACAGTGTTCATACAGTGAGTCAGGAATACTCACTCGTGAGAACCAGAAGTTGGAAAATGTCAAGAATCATTATGGATTATTTTTGAAAAATTCCTGTACAATATCATAATGTTTTGAATTCCTCTTGTTTAACAAACAACAAGAGCAATACGAACATTAAAATATGGAAACCTCCTAAGACGAGGAGGATTTTTTTTTTAAGAACAGTACTCTTGTACTCACCGCCATGATTTGTAGTTAATGGCAAAATAATAATGTGTTAGATATTACTCATTACTGAGGAAAAAATTCAGAAAAAGGAGAAATTCAGTTTCCACGTTAGCCAACGAGGGATCGTTACCCCGACAACATCAACTGCCTTTATAAGATAATTGCAAAAGCTGGTGCAATTATTGAAGTTATATTTGCACATCTTTTGTGGAAGAGGGTCGAACCTCTATGTACGATCGATTGGAAATACTTGACTATGCTAGTCCGACCCAAACTTACCTGAAGATAATTTCAAAGCATTGCGGTTCTGATTTGCCTCCTGTATTTAAATCAACTGAAAATACTGCTCTCCTTAACTTTACAACAAGTGAAGCTACAGGTTTTAGTTGATTCAAATTCCATTATAAGACAATCAAGACTGTCTGTGATTGTGACCAAAACATTGGAGAGAAACTTAAAGAATATTTGGCAGAAATCAGTCATTGGAACAAATACCCTGGCAGGTTCAGATCGTATGTATCGGATGTAAATGTTTATGCCCAACGACAAGGTGTTCTGATACATGAAGTGTGGGAACCTATTACAAATGTGGAGGCACTAAATATAAATATATAAGTTTTAAATATATCAAATTGGAATTACTCCGAATTAAGCTTGGATAATATGACATGGAAGATTAACAAGAATATACCAGGGAAGATTTTGGCTTTTACAGGGTGGAGAAACGCAGAGGATCGGACATAGTACTTATCCGGTTAACAAAAATATTTAACTATAAAGTTGGTATTGATCTAATATGCCTGTTCTGGAGACAATTGTTTTGACGGCCACAGTAAGCGGTTGGGGTATGACAGAATCTGATACATATCCAAAAAGTCTAAGAATACAGGTGTAGATCATAGAAAACAAGGTATGCCGTGATTGGTTTTTAAATATTCAACGAGAAGTTTTTCCTTTCTTCTGCGGTAACAACGGTAGGAGGAGGCTTTTTAACGACTATTGAGTAAGAAAGAGAAGAAGGGAATAGACTCATTACCTTGAGCAGCCACAGGCTTGCCTTCAGGCCACGGTAATGGTCTCTGGTTCAAACGGTCAAGCAGACCATTGAACTTGCGATTTATCTCGTTGACGGTTGACACTACACAAGCAGCAATCTCTTCAGTACAGGTGGACACTTCTTAAGGCTCAAAATTAACGAACAGAGAAAGCTGTCCCTTTTCTTTGGCACAGCGAGAAAACATCTTTGCAATATCCAGCAAGCTCTCCTCGTCCTTTACATGTTTTATTACACGTTCCCCTAAGTCCTTCTTGAGATTGATAATTTCCTTCGCTTCTAAAATCGCTTAACGGCTGAAAAACTCGTGTCCTCGCCTTGTATAAAACAGTTGTTTTCACACCTGCTATCATAGCTCTTGAGATAAAGTTCAGTACTGCATTCCGCACTAGGTTATCACCCATCACAAACTGGTTTTACACGAAAAAAATAAAATAAAACTTCTCTTGTCGAGAGTTGCACATTCGTCCACACAAACCAGTAGTGAAGGAACCTAGGAACTAGGGAAATGTAAGGACCCCCTTAACTATTCCCCGCAATTAACGGGTAACTTAATTACGGGGTAATTTACAGTGGGTACAATACGTAGCTTGCGGGAAGTTCCTTCCCCTCTTCTACTTGTACCCAGTACACTTCTTAATGATATGAAAACAAAGATGGTGCTACATGAAATCAAGAAAATAGATGTCATGTATAAAATGGCGCTGTTGAAAATGCTCGGAAAAAAAGACCTATCTTAGGAATGGGAGAAGTTATCTCATATACTAATTAACCAAAAATTTATCTCTAGGGTGAAGAAACCAATATGAAGATAACCTCAAAATAATGCAGAAGCTTTGTCCCATTAAGGGCAAAGAAGGAAACTCTGCCAAAAAAACTTTTGATATAACATAGATCGTGCCTACGTCGTCTTGTTTCTTTCCATCGCAATATAAAAAAAACAGATTTCATGAAAACTATTTCAGTTTAGTCCTGAATATTGACTTAAGCAGACATATGAATCAGATAAAAAACTATCAGAGTGGAAAGGACATACAAAATGAAGTAGCATGCTAATAATGAAGGTACACGGCTTAAAAACTGGTCCACTGGCGAAGTCCTCTATGATACACTGCGTTCGACAAGTAACGTCAAATCTTTGAATTGCCGTTCAACGATATGTACTGCAGATCATATGAACACTGTTAAAGAAGTGAAACCCATTAGAACTTGAGACGCAGTTTTATACAATGCCGAAAGGTTTATTGACGAGTTCTATGCGTCCATTGAAAAATTTTGGTCTGAAGAGTATCTAAACCGCTATTAAAATGAAGATCGAAGAATCAGATGGTTACACCATGAAAACCAAAGAATTGAAATACGGTGCTATAGTTGCCAGGAGAAAAGATCCACGTTGTCCTGGACGTATCCAATGAAAAAAAATACAGGTATTTGATAGTCGTCATGTTAGTACAACACAGGAAATGTGAGAAGTCATGTGTATCCACCTATAATACGCCCCTAATGATGGGATTCGTCGATCAGCAATTACGGTGTTTCCCCCCCGTCAAAAGGAAGATGTAACTTTCGTGTGTGAAATTCAACTATGATTGGATATGCATGCTATAAACAACCTGATGGCACCCTTCTTGATATCCATTTGACTTTGAACTGACTAAGGCTGCTCAGAAGCTTGGTTGGGCTGGAAACATCAAAAAATTGGTTTGCCCTCCCGGGAATGTCATGCTTAAAATTATACTGTTGTGGTTTAGAATTCAGTGCAATACCCTTCAGTGGGTCGTACTCGGATTCAGAAATAGGATCACGTGATTTAGGAGAAAAACAGATATTCAATCTCGCACCTGTGATGGCTGGTATCATGGGCCTGAACACAGAAACAAACGAGAGCAATTGGGGAGAATCGGCCATCAGCGAGCTGGTTGTCACTTTAGCGCATATTTTTCGGGAAGCAAAAATCCCCGTAATTAACCATTAGACAGCTTGCGACTTTTATTGAGCATTTCAAGAGCGAGCATGAAGAAAGAGGTGGATGTCCCACAGATTGGGTTAAATTCTGATTATTGTAATATCAGTGTTTCTATTGATTTTGCAGGAACGTTTGTTGGTGGGAATGTTGCATGTGACTGGGAAAAATGTTCTTCACCTTGATAGAATTCAAAAATCTGTTCCATTTTGGAAGCAATGGGACCTCCCTTATCCCTTGCCTACCTTCCCAAAGGTTCCTCTCGATAGGAGAGAAAGGTACGCAAATTTTGGCAAATATCAAAGTATTTTCATTCAGTTCAGTAGTGGGAATATAATATACTTTCTTAGTGAAGTTTTTTAACTGAAGGTAAGCAGCAAGATTGGTAACAGATTGGGTCAACCCGCCTGGATCATTTACAACTCCAGTTTACCACCAAGAAGTTTTATTCTACTGGATTAAACCCTTGTACGACTATCAGGATCAGCCATAGAAGACATATAATTTTTGGAAACATATCAGAGGAACATTTGAAATCGATTACTTGAAGAGGTTTAGGCAAATTGCGAGGACAGCTTTTTTCGCTCAAAGGATGTTTATGAAAGCTTATGCCAACAGAACAAGAGCAATGATTTTCTATGCAAATGAAACTGGCAAATCCCTTGGTTTTGAAAAACAATTGGCCCATGTATTCTCAAAAGCTTTCAAACCTGAGGTTATGTGTATAACGAATTGATATCTCCTGTGTATACGAGAGCTACGGATGTCCTAATGAGATAAGAAACCGCGGAAAGAGAGTTATCGAAATGGGCTCTGGAGATCTGGAAAAAAGGCAGATCTTGAAGAGACATAAACCAGAGCAGACCTTGTTGAGACTAGAACGATATAAGATATTGATTTGGAAAGTGGACTATAGTAAAGTGAATAATAAAGTAAGTTTTTCATATCTTGAGTGTTGTTGTAAGACTCGTATTGGGTAGGATATTGCAAGGTTTTATTAGCCCCAAAGCGGACCGTATGCCTCCGATAGTAAAGACCCTTTAGGTCGGGCCGGGCAACACACTACCGAGTTACCACACTACCAGTCTACCACGCTACCTGACTAATACATACTCCGGTATGATCTAAATATAACTTCATGACTTTATGAACTCTTAAGGCGTTGAAATACAAGCATAACATTTGGTGGCGCGTCGGTCTTTGGGGAGAGTGAATATCTTGCAAGTACTATGTTTTATTGCTAGTGTTTAAATTGAGTATGACAGGCTTTGCTACTTTTGCCGAGTTTTGGTGTCACGGTATCATGCCATCCCTAGTATAATGATCATGCCATCCTTAATATAATTAAAAAAAAACTTTTACCGGTAATAATAGTCATCAAATTAAAATTCGCCTCAGAAAGATTTTGAAAATTTAAAAACTAATTTTGAGTCAACATAAAAATAGCTGTTGCAACCCCTTTATCTTTTATCTGAAATTTAAAAAATCGCTGAACAGGTTCCTATTTCTGACGGATCTTCAGATGTTATATTGTTTTTGGAAGGAATTGCTAGGTTGGGACAATGGGATGAAAGAATAAACGATGGGGTTCAGGTTAAAATTACTTTCATGAGAACATTGGGCGCAGCGTCTTGCGTTTTAAGTTCAATAAAACCTACAACAATGGTAATGGTTTGTAAATTGCTAAAAGAAAAATTCGGTTATAATAGTAATCAGTCAAAATTGATTTATCAGGATCTTATTTTGTGTGAAGGAGAGGATCTATACCCTTTCATTGAAGCAATTAAGCAAAAGGTGCTTCAATTACTATCGTTGTCAAAGGTACCAGCTTCAACTGACGCCAGCGGTTCCGTTATCTATGACAGTTTACTGAAAAATACGCTTTTGAGTAGTTTGTCATCCGATTTGGGTATGAGAGTTATGTTGAGAATGCCAAAATCAGCTATTGAAATAGGAACTAATTTAGTAAATGAATTCACAATTCGCGAGTATGGTAGGCTCAGGTTGCAAAAGCAAAATGTAACAGAAAACCCTCAGGCTACAAAAGTTTAGACGTAGGTTTCGTCGGGTGATGAATCGCAAAATGTCAGGACTAACTACAGGTAGTAGTTAGTTTTTTCATATTAATAATCATATTAATATGATTCATGCTAATTTCATATCAATAATTTGGATTTTCATACGGAGTGATAGAAAAGTTACACGCATTAACGGAAATGTCTCCTAATCACAAGATTTGAGTCTAACCACAGAGGAAAGGCGAGCGGTTAGAGAGTATTGTTCTTATGTAGGAGTATCAGATGGGAATCTGATATAAACCGCAAATAGTATGATAAATGAGAGCTCCACATTTTTCTTTTGTTTTCTTTTCAAGAAAATTAATTAGCAGAATTCCATCTAAACAGTGAGAAAGTAGTGATAGAAATGATTCTTAAAAGGAACTTAAGCTTAATTACAGCGTTTCAGATAGTGCATGCACTAAATGAAGTCAAGCTAGGTCTAGGACATTTAATTGTCCCATATGAAGGACTTCTGGAAGTCACTTCTTCAACTTGGACCATAGCAGGAGAATTTTCGTTCGACTTCTTCAAAGAAATTTCGGTTACAAACAGGAAGTATATAGGCCATCTCCAGAGATATGAAGCAGAACGTTGGCAACCCAAGATTCGGAAAAATGTCTCAAATACCCAGCAGTTGGCCAGCTATAAATTGAAAAAGAATTTTGCAATTCGATATGGCTATAAAAATCAAGAAATACTTTCGCTAGCTGATAAATCAGAAACTGAAGTTAAAAGTCTTATGACGTTGCTTTCCAGTAAGAATAGAAATCGCCGAGGTTTAGTTGATCTTAAAGGTGACCTAATACAATTTCTGTTTGGTACTGCTTCTGAGAGGGATGTTGCTCGCATATCCAAAGCTTTGGATCAGTTAAAATTGGCCGGTAAAAAAACATTTAACTCTGGTATCGGAATAGGTCACTTTTTCGAAACAACTCTTTCTTAAATATCAGTATCAAAATGAACTAATGAACAATCTCACAAAAAAAACTCGCATTAGTAAAACAAGAATGGATTATTATGAAAAATAAACAAGATCATATACTGGATCATTGACATATAGTAGAATTAGAGGTAGCATACCTTAAATTAAGACAGGCTTTACTCGAAGCCAGACAAAAAGTATATTCTCTAGAAATTGATTTAAACACTCTTCCCAGTAGTGGAATACCTTTGAATCTGATAAACCCTATTACTTTATCCGAAAGTCTAGAAAAATATCTAATAGTTTACAACCACAATTCCGATTACCAACAAAGAATTTCATCTCATTTTGTGTATTAACTGAAATGTATCAACCATAATCGCCTTTTAATGATCCCTATTTAGAATTGTCTGGTGAATAATGATAGAAGTTTACAAGTTTTAGATGATTTTCAAGTTGAAATCTTGAAATAAAAACAAAGAATAATATTTGCTATAAATAGGTTTACTGATAAACTGGAAATTCAAAGATAAATATCTGAAGTTGATTAGTTTAAATGATTTTGAATTTAATATCTGGTTTTCTTGCAATTTTATTGTCTTTTGTTTAGAAAGCTGTAAATAAGCCTAAATATGGTTTGAAGTTTGCCTATAAGTTCCAATTGCTCTTAAATTTTTTTTTTTACAAGTTCTGACAATACTTATGCCCCGGGTCTGGAACGGTTGCTACTTGTCGCTGTCAATGGTAATGGTTCAGATCGAGACATGTACTTTCATATGGGACACCACCTGATTACTCCGCAATTACCCCTTGGCATTCGTTAGCACCAATCTTTGCTCCAATAGTAGTCCCTCTAAACATAGTCACTCCAAACATAGTAGTCACTCTACCATGTCGAGTGAAATAATTATGACGTTGGTATCCCGATCCATTTTTGACGACGTCAATTAATGATTTTACAATGAACAATGTAAATGTCCGTCAAGCCCCATAACAATAATGACTTTTGAGGGTAAATGTGCTAAGCCTTTGAATGTTTGGTTGTACATACTGGGATACAAACAGACGAAGTCATGAACACTTGAATCTTAATTGAGTCTGAATCTATAACCAAACCAAAATGTGAAAGCCAAGAAGTAACGAAGAAAAAATAATAACGATGAATTAAAAAAAAATAATTTTGCTTTGCTTTTGTTAAATTGCCAAATTCCAAATCAATATCCGATAAAACCGTCAACAGATTTTTTCCTGAAATTCTATTTTTTAACATTAACAGTTCTCTGTGTAGAATCCAGACAATCGATTTCCGCGGTTTTGAAAAAGGGACACTAGCTCTCAAGAAAAGAAATTTAAGGAAAAAATTTTAGTTGGAAGGAAAGGAAAGTGACACAACAGACTTTCGCTTCATCGCATTTAAACCATTATTTAGAATTAATTGCAATAAATTTTGAACACACGATCAAGGAGGAAAACTAATGCAATAGCATTGAAAGCAGACACAAGATATTTTCTCATATTTTGGCAAAGAAAAAAAGAGGTAAATTGGAACTATTTTTCGAAATTTTTAGTTAACAATTAAAAATATAGAAAAAAGAAGATATTGGTCACGTCAACGTCCCCTTTCTCTTTTTTTTTAATTTCTTGAACATGGTTACGAGACAATCTATTCTTAATTGCGAAGCCGATCTATTCTTAATTGCAGACCAGTTTCTTGGCACAGCAATTTTCATCCTGCTTGTTTGTTAATTTGTCGTTAATCAATTTCTATAACCAAAGAAACTAATAACCTATAACTTGTCATTTAAAATAGAATAAAGAACTTAATTCACGACCAGACAATAACTCCTCATCCAGTAAATAAGGTGAAATTGCGGTTTTGAAACCAAAATTAGACAGAACTATATATAGTGATCTGATTAATAAAAATTATTAACGAATTATTAATTTTACGCGTCATATTTTTTCAGATTTAAAAAATTATAGCAAAAGCTCGAGATCGAAATCTGCCCATATTTTTATGTTGTGTAGATATCTCCACCACTTTATATTCTGTTGTGCATTCTAAGCTTTTCCTAGTATTTTGGACTAAGGAGCTAATCCTTATATAGTAACTCTTTTGTTTTATCGGTATTCATTCAGTTCAATTCACATTAAACTTTCAGATGGAAGTTCATCGTCACCTGTACGCCTTATACAATTTGTAAGGTAGGGTTCGGTCCTAATTCCCCTGCTTTGTAATGCACAGATTCACACTATTATATTTTTTTTCTGCAAAGAAGCTTGTCACGTGAAAGACGTAATGGTTCATGGTAGTCCTGGGAAGGGTGGAGGTTGTGGGGGAGTTAGAGTTGGACCCATTGTACCAAATTTGTTGGCTAAAGGTCATGATATGACAAAAACTACTGACACAAATGACAAGGGTAAGCTAGTCCCTCTATCAAACACTTCTGCTGGATATCTAGGGCGTAGATTGGCTGTAGCTCTAGGAAACGACTATGGGAAAATACTCCCACGATTAGGTCCTGGAGGCTCACTTGAAGTTGTTCCAAAAAATCTACACATAGCTAATAAGATCCTAGGCATAAGGGATCTCACATTGAATAATATAGTGATCAAATTTGAAATGAAGCCAGCAAATATGCTATACTCAAGCAGAAAAGGAGTACTATACGTTCCCAGGGATTTAGCTACTCCTGAAGAACTCTGTAAGGAGATTCAGCAAGTAGAGCAGGTTACAAAGGCAACTGTACTAAACCCTCATCCCACATCTAGAGATGGTAAACCATACACTAGCTACACTATACATGTTGACTTCTCTCAAGAAATAGATTTCCCTACAATAATTCCTATATGGATTGCCCTCACTGTGGTGAAACAGTTCATAACAAAACCGTTGAGATGTTTCAAGTGCCAGAAATTTGGCCATAACTCTCTAAACTCTTGGGGTAAAGATACTTGTGGTATTTCTGGAGATAATCACCCCATGACAGCATGCCCTGAGATAAACAAAAACAGAAATGAACAAAAAGTAAGATGTGCAAACTGTAATGGACAACACACTGCCCTCAGTAAAGAGTGCCAGGATTACAAGTTTAGAGCTGCAATACTGAAAACGTCAGTTACAAAAGGTGTATCATTCAAAGATGCAGTTCAAGCTTTTACTGACACCAAAGGGAAGACTCTGTACACACCACCACCAGCTTTAAACTTTGAAAATTTTCCAGTCCTTGTTCACCCTTCAATCCCACCAGAAGCAAAAATACAGGAAACAATTAACAAGGAAGTTGTCTTACTGAGAGAAAAAATAGACCAACTAACCACAGTAGTGTCATCATTGTGCTCACTGATTGCTTCCAGTTTAAAGTTAAGCAAAAGCTCGAAGTCAGAGGTACAGAAGATCCTGTCTTCACTGAAGAAATCTGAATCCTTTGTTTCTGGAAATGAAACAGACTCAGAGGATGGTATGGATGAAGATAACTTTGTTCCAAAGAAAATTTTGTCCTCTCCAGGGAAAAAGACAATAAATAAGCGTGTTCAAAAACAAAAAATCCAACTGGAAGTCTTCTATTCGATTTTTTTACCTGAACCTTATATGTGCAGTTGCTTTACCGGTTATATAAGATGTTTCGCCAATGTGGAATTGGCTGTCAAATAAAGGAAAACTTAAGATTAGATCAGTTTTCTTCTAATAATTGAAGTTTCTTCTCTGGCTCCCTCTTTATACCAAGATTACATACCTGGAGAAAGAGTATGAGTTATGCAATACTTTAACTCAGCTACCCAAGGTTTAATATCATGGTCAATTAAAAGTTCTAAGCAGTTTTCCTGAATAAATATGTACATATTTGATCTACTCTACGGATTTCTAAATGTTTCATTTTTGTGTTTTGTATGTACATTAATTTAAGGTTTTCTTCTTAACTTATTTTTATTTCGTTGTTTATTCACTCCGCCCATTCTTAAGTAGTTATACAGTGGGCTAGGGTCACTGTATAACAAGGGTCAATAACATTTTGGTTCAATCAGCCTGGATACCCTATTTCGTTTGGCTTTCTGGCCGAGGAAATAGAAGTAAGCGTTAAGTGGAGAATTAACAATGAAGTAGCAGACGGATTTGTTGCGCCTCCAAGAGTTGATGTGCTCTTTTTGGCCATTCTACCTTCATTTGGGATTTATCTCTTTTCAGAATTTGAGAAGTACCATGTCTTTAAAGCCAATTGCGAGTATTTCGCTAAATTTTGCTTTTATTTGGGGAAAAAGGAAAGTCGGCAGACAGAACCTGGCAAACTGCTTATGACATTGCTGAAAGGTGCCAGGAATAATATTCGGAAGTGGAAGAAGTAGAACAGCCTCCTTTAGTGCCTTATTATAAATCTTTACCTGTGTTGTATCTTTAGCGAATAGCTTTACAACTGAAAAAACTGCCAAAAAAAATAAAAAATTGCGGGGAATAGTTGAGGGGGTCCTTACACTTCCCTTGTTTCTAGGTTCCTTCCTTACTGGTTTTAGATTGACGAATGTTCAAGGAAAATGGAGTTCGATCTTGAACCTTCGGAATGTTTAGTTTTTTCCCCCGTTCTGAACTTTCTTCAGTACAACTTGGAAAGAGGAGTAGAAGATGTACTTACTTTGAAATCAGCTGTTGACTTTTTTGAACTGGCTGATATTACGAAGGGGAAGAAGCTGCTGTGGGAAAAGCTGTCGATTACGGATGCTTGTCCTAAACGCACGGGACCACATGCTCTAATGAATCACCTGAAGGACATGCTTGAACAGTTTCAGAAAATGAAAACTTAGCCTTTTCCTATCATTTCTGTTTTTGTGATATGTTCCCCCCCAGAGGTTCCGTGTTTGCCTGCAGTAGCCTATTCTAGGCTCTCGGCAAAAATTAATACTCTTCATCAGACCCTGCTGCAAATTAAAGATAAGTTGACTGCTTATGATCTCCACTTCCCAGGATTACCAGGGGACGGTGATGCTTCCGTTCCAGTTGTAACGATTCAAGTGATAATCGTTATCACGAAGACACCGCGTGATCTTGACAATCCGTCGAAACGAAAAGCTGTGATTTATACAAATTGCTGGACATGAATGTGTTAAGAATACTCGCGCCTCTGGAGACAGAATAATTGTGAATATTGACAGTGTTGCGGCAGGCAGCTTTTATGATTCAGCCCGATCAGTCTTGCGTGGATCGGAAGTGAAGTTTCTGGAAAGGAAGTTCTACCTAATCGCAAAAGGGATTGGCGACTCTTTTGATTTATCTCTGTTCTTGAGTTGCTGAAGCCACCCGGATTGGAAATTCCCGGTGTGTCAAGATTGCCTTTAGTGATCAAGGATCTCTTATTTCGGCTCTTAGACTGAAGTTTAAAATTGAATATGAACTGATCCGTGTCTATGAATTTAAGAAAATCCCGAGACGCTGTAACAAATGCCAGTCTCCTGAACATCTAATTGCTAACTGTCCTAGTACCTGATATAAATGTGCTAGATGCTCTGGTCCTCACGAATATTGCAAAGACAGCGCATGTACGGATCCGATAAAATGCGCAAATTGCGGTGATGATCATGTGGCATTTAGTTTTCGCTGTCCTCGTCTCCAGGCTCTTGTTAAGACCGTTACAGGGCGCCTTCATAAATGAACTGTCGTAAAATTTCGGTGTGTTCGTTTAACATTAACGGGACTAAAGACAAAGTGCCAAGTCTGGAGGAAAAGTTAGGCCGTTTTGATGTCCTTCTCCTGCAAGAGCACTTGCTTCCTGCCTGCAGCGTGAACTTTTTACGAAGGAATCGTGATCACATTGTGTTTAGTACCAATGCTAGACGGACTCGGGGTAGGCCTTCTGGTGGCCTCGCGTGTTATATCAGACGGAATCTTGCAGATTTATCACCGGTGTGCTACCACTCATCTGAGCATTTTCTAGCTGTAAGACTTGGTGACTCTGTCTTAACTAATGCTTACCTGCCACATGATAAAAAGTCGGTACAGTCGTTCTCGAGTTTTGCCAAGTCATGTGATAAGCTACAAGGTCTAATTAGCGGAATTGAATCTCTTGGGTATTCATGGCTTCTTGCCGGTGATCTAAATTGCAACATTCACATATCATCCAGTCGATCTGAGACCCTACTAAATGCTCTACCAGCCACGCATAGGACTATAAAGAAAGATTGCAGCTTCTCATATATCCATAATAGTGGAGCAGTTTCTGATATCGACCATTGTGTGTGTTCGCCCCTTCTTCATACCTCTGATGTTCATGTCGATGATGAGAAAAGAGACTATGCCCATCTCCCTCTTAATTTAGATCTATCTATTAGCTCTACAATCAGCTTCAGTGCTCCTGCTAAGCCTAAAAAAATGGATTTGCAAACGTGATTGGGATAATGCAAATTGGTCACTTTATTTTTCGACTCTCGCTATTCTGCTATCCACTATTTCGGTGTCTTATCATCTTCTTGGCGCTGGTTATTTTGTATGTGATACTCGTGGTAAGTTAAACTCTTATTACAGAAATATCGTTTCTTCAATTAGACCAGCTGAAGCAATAGCTGTTCCGTTGACTCGCGTGCGACTTAACACCCGTAAGACCTTTTGGAAGTGTGATCCAGAACTTAAGAAAGTGAAGAACCAAGCCAAGTTTTGGTTGAAAATGTGGATTGCTTGCGGTAGACCTTCAAGTGGTCACGTTTTTAGCATCAAGCAACGAACAAAATCAGTTTATAAGCGTCATCTTCGTGCAGTTCGATTTTCGGGCGCTGAATTTCCGACCAATGGTAAATAATGGCAAAATGTTCTGAATGCGCCGAAACTCAAAGAATCTTCTTCTAGTGATATTATTCCAAGATTGTCGTGGATTAAACATTATACGCGAATCTTTTCCGCTATTAAATATGATGTTCATAGCCGATTTACTGCTTTAGTGGCCAAGGTTCTTCCTAATAGTGTGAGCTAAAGACATATTATGCCTGTTGATAAAGCTAATATTGTGAACTCTCTTCGACGGTTAAAGTCAAAGTCTTTTGACCTTGATGGTATTTGTGCCACTCATCTTGATTCAAGGTCAGCTGAACTCGTGTTGCATCTTCAGTTATTATTTCAGATGTACTTTTCAAGGTCTATTGTTCCTGATAAATTAAACTAAAACCTGACTAAAAATCTATCTCTAGGGGGAAAAAATCAGTATGAAGATAACCTCGAAATAATGCAGAAGCTTTATCCCATTAAGGACAAAGAAGGAAACTCAGCCAAAAAAATTTTGATATAACATAGATCGTGCACACGTCGTCTTATTTCTTTCCATCGCAATACAAAAAAAAACAGATTTCATGAAAACTATTTCAATTTAGTCTTGAATATTGACTTAAGCAGACATCTGAATCAAATTAAAAACTATCAGAGTGGAAAGGACATACAAACTGAAGCAGCAGGCTAATAAAGAAGGTATACGACTTAAAAACTGGTCCACTGGCGAAGTCCTCTATGATACACTACGTTCGACAAGTAACGTCAAAGCTTTCAATTGCCGCCCAACGATATGTACTGCAAATCATATGAACACTGTTACAGAAGTGAAACCCATTAGAACTGGAGACACAGTTTTATGCGATGCTAAAAAGTTTATTGACGAGTTATATGCGTCCTATGACGAGTTTTATGCGAACTTTCTTCCTTATAAGATAAGGCCTCAGCAAACTAGATAATTGTATTAAAAATGCATTCCTGCCTAAAGAACAAAAGTCGCGCTATCCAACATTCTGTATCGCGTGTTACATGGGAAAACACTAAATGTGCTGTCCCCTGCACCGCGTTATGTCGTTATATGCGCCGCATAAAGAAAAACTCAATGCGCCATATGAAAATACTTAATTCGTTTTTCATAGTATAATAAAAATGATTTTTTTTTTACCACGCGTCACTATGCGCTGAAAAACTGTGCATATAGTAATAAAATAATTTAATTTCCTTTTAACTTTAAGGATTTAATACTATAATGTTTCTGAATAATCCTCGACGGGGTATATTACCCCGTGATGGCAGACCTCATTAGCAAGTCAGATTAAAGGAAGCATGATTTACGGTTAGAAGTTAAGCCAACGTGCAAATTTTTATATGCTATAATTTAGCATAATTTTTATGCTACTTCAAAAAATGCATGTTTATCATTTAAAAATAAATAGCCTAAAGAACTTAATTCATGGTCAAATAAATATTTCCACTATCTTATTAAAACAACACCACTTTCCTGAGTGCCTAAAACAAAATTCTCCTTGAGATTATAAGCCAAATCGTTTCTAGATAAGCTAAATGAAACAAAAATGCTATTATTTTAAACAGGAGGCTATATTAAACAACATGCTTAATATATATGTAAGTTTGTTTATTTATATGTATATATATATATATATATGTATATATATATATATATATATATATATACATATAAATATATATATATATATAATTTTTCTTTACCTAGAAAATGTTAAAGCCAGAGTGGTTTAAATAACTTCTTGTCAAAATTTGGCTTAGAAACTGTAATTTATAACAATTTTTTTTAGCAAAGAAAAAAAGGGAAAGTTGAAAAATTTTCGAAATTTTTCATCTAACAATTTAAATTTTCTTGAACATGAAGATGACACAATCTCTTCTTAATTACGAGACCATATAAGCTTATATAACAAAAGAGACTAATAACCTACGACTTATCATTTAAGTTAGGTTAAAGATGGACTGAATTTAAATTATAGGTCAAAAGTTTTTTTTTACCAATTAGGCTACTTAATTTTGAGATGACAGGAGTTCAGGTACAAAACAATGATAACATGTCGAAAGTCGAACCCTTATACCTCAATATAATATTTTCAGCCAACTCGTGCCAGTTTTTGGCATAGATATAATTATTTCCCAAAGTGCATACCTATAAAGCTATTAAAAATAAAAAAAAGGTTTTCTTTTCATTTTTGAGATATAGTTACTAGGCCTTATAATCTTATTATTTAATAATAATCCCTCATTTTAAGCTCCAGAGTATATTAACCCATCTGTAGTTTGATTTTAACCAAAAAAGTCAAATTTGAACCATAAATCAAAATTTTTAAATAATAAAATAAGCTAATAAATTTCAGCTGGAAGAAATACCATATCAATTTAATGGTTAACCTTTCTCTTACACCTCCATAAGAAATTAGTAATTTGAGCTTTAGGTCATAATAAACAAATAATTTATCTCCTACATTTATCTGATATGTGGTGTTAAAAGAATTTCCTCTTAGATAGCAAAGCTCGCCGAACCAAAAATCTTAGCATTATGTTAATTTGATTTTTAACCGTAAATAAATAAGTGAAGACCATAATAGTATCGAAGAAAAGATAATTTTAATAATATTCAGAGATGCTACTCTTTTCGTTCTTAATTAATTTTCTTCAACATCCAAGTATTTTTATAAACAATAAAATCGTAAATGTTACTAATGTCTATCCATCTTCCCCAAAGCTCTCTTTTAGTAGCGAGTAATGAACATATAATAGGTCTTGAGTTAACCCCATCCCAGGCCTAAAGCAAAAAAAAATTTCAAGAAAGTCACTAATAAATTATTAGTAAGCCTCAAGTTGGTTCTTTAATTTGTTGACAATATACATATTAAAATACCTAATGCTACACCCTTAAAATATTATTGTTCTATCTTCTAATTGTTAATTGATTTTTTGAAAAAAACGATCACTTCCTTTCTCAGCTCTATTTCATATTTGTTGATATTTGTAGATTAACTCTTTTAACACTATTTGTTAGTAATTAAACTATAAGGTTATTAGCCTTTTAGATTAATCTATGCTCAGCAATTCAAATGCTATTTAATCAATCTCATTGTTACGCAATTCATTTTTTTTCTACCATATTTATTAAAAAAAAAATTATTAAACATTAATTACAGATAAGAAATGATGATCTTAACATTTTTTATGACCATGTGTATAAATGCCTATACACAAGATGTCGTAAAAAATGGAATAATATTCAAACACGAAAATTCGCTTCTAACTAGTATCAACGCTTAGAAAATATTTATGAAGCTAGACTCTAAACCATTTGAAACATTGTTCCAACAAGTTATAAAACTGGAGAAAAATACATATGACCTGAAAGAATCAATTTTTCAATTCTTAAGATCAGACAAGGGACTACAAGCAAGCAAAAGCACCCACAAAGTAAAAACGATACACCATTCTCTACCTATCCCAAAACCAAAACAAAGAAAATAGTTGATGATTTCGATGCAAAAATGGCGGAAATTGATAAAGCTCTAGGACTCGGAAAAGCCATTGAAGAGAGAAAAAGAAGATAAATTAATAAAAACCAAAACCCAGATACCAATAAAGAGATCCAAAATATAATTAAACCAATTCAAACCCAACTTAGACAAAGAAAATTTTATAATGGACAATATGCATTATTAAACGAATTGTCGACAGTGTGAAATTTCTTCCAAGAACTATGGAATAGGCCAAAATCAGCTAACACGGCTGAGAAGAAACCAATACAAGAAAAGATAAATTTCTCTGAAATAAAGCCAACAGAAGTTGAAATGAAAGATGTAACAGATATTCTCCTAAACACACAAGAAACCGCTCCAACTGAAGCCCAAACAACTAAACTTGTATCTAACCTTGTAAAACGAACAAACAAAATACCAGAAACAATAAAGGGTATAGAAAACATAGAAGTAACATCAAATTCTACTAATGGTACCAGCAAACCGAAATACAAGTTCAAATGTCAATACTTCCGTAAAATAATAAACGTCACAAAAGAAACGACAAAACCCAACACAACTCAACACAACCCGTATTCTACATCTTACTACTAAAAATAATATAGAGGCAACCACTAACAAAGTACTGGAAACCTCAAAATGTACATCAAAGAAATATGAAACAACAACCTTCTGGGAATCCAATACTCAAAACGAATAAACAACGGCCAAAACTGAATACACCCCAATAACAGAAGTGGAAAAAACCTTCCCCGCGTCAAACCCCACGACTACTGACCACAACCAATAGAGTTAGACACCTCAAAGTCAGAAATTACTACAGTAACTATCCCTAGTGTATTGATACCAAATAACAACGATGAAATTTTAATAGGAGTAAGCCAACCATACAGATCCACTAGTCGGATATGGACTTCTACAAAAAAGGAAGAATACAAGTTAGATGGCAAATCCCTTTTGTCGACACCGACTATGGTAGAACACAATGTATGGATGGAGACAAAAAATACCATTATGAAAATCACTGGAGAGAATGTTGGACTATAGACGGTAAAAAAAAACTTGCGCACGACTGGCCATACCAGCTGACGAACCAGCTAAAAATGAATTAGAACCACTCCCTGGATTAACCACGGAAAATGCTCATAAAATATCAACTCATCAGGCATTCCTCATATTATATAGACAAAGGTTGAAAGCGTTATTTGAACTATTCAATACAGAAATACAAAAACTTAAACAAAGCACAACTCGTATATTTGAAGTATTTTTCCAAAAGAGTAAATATAAAAGATCGACAAGTTTAATCACAATAGTAGGGGAGCTTGCTTCTCGTCTATTCGGTTTTTCCACCGAAGATGATTTAAATATATTAAGCGATAATGTTAAAAGGCTCAACACAGCCATGAATACAATACTACATGTACAAAAAATACAAGTAAGAATCGCCAACTATCAAAACAATAAAATTGAGGCCATATAAAAAAAATCTCAAGAACGGTCAACACTATAAATTTTTTTAAAAATGAAGTAGATAGAGCAATCTCTGATTCCAGCCTAACATTGGTTTACTCGACATTGTTATTATGTCTTTGTTGAACTTAGCTACTGATGTCAGTAAATTTGAATTCGCATTATTTGAATTAACAGGAGGATCCCTTTCTTACGATTTAGTAGATCCCTCGGACCTAAAGAACATTCTAAACGAGATAAAAACTCACTTAACATTTGGTCTCCACTTACCAGTAGAACTAGAAGTAGCTAACTTGTTTTTATATCATACCAAACTAAAGGTGCATATCACCGAAATTAATGAACAAGTCTTTGCAGTAATTACAATTCCATTAATTAATCAACAATCCATATATGACCTATACAAAATATCTACTTTCCCCATTAACATAAAAGAGACAAATTCCTTCATGAGCATCATCCCAGAAGCGGAATATATGTTAATAGATCAAGACAGGAGAAAATACGCACTAGCAAATGCCCAAGAATTAAAGAATCGCGTGTCATTTAAAAATTTGGTCTGCCAACGAACATTACCAATATATAACGTAAAAATAGGATCATGCATGCTAGATCTGTTCCTGAAGGAAACACAGCAACAAAATATTCCCGACTCTTGTGAAGCCCTAATAGGAAGTACCAAAAGAGAAACTTTCATTAATTTACGGAACGATTTATGGTTATTTACAGTACCTAAAAAGACGGTAGGAACCCTATCCTGCTACAACAATACAGCAAAAATTGACCCAAGTTTTCGAGCCGAAATATTGTTACAGGACGTTAAAACTATTACAATCAAACAAGGTTGCAGACTTGTAACTAAAGAAACAACTGTGCAAACACCTCTAATCACAACCAGCACTAACGTCATGAGCCCGAAAATAATAAACTTTCAAGGAATAAACTTGTCTTTCACAATTCCGAATATAAATAATGAGGAATATAAAACATCCATATGGCCAAAAATAGAAAAGATTAAAGGTACAATGTAATTAACAAAAATAAAGGAAGCATTAGATTTGTAAATACCCTTATTCATTGACGAAGACCAAAGGTTAAAATACGTGGAGAGTCAATACGGATTATTCTCACCAAATTCATGGTATAATATTATAATCACTATATTCATGGTATTTCTTATTCCACTAACAATAAGAGCGCTACTAACAATTAACTATGGAAAACTCTTGAAGCGAAAAAGGATAAATAATGATATAATTGAGGCACAAGAGATGCATCAATTAAACCCTACTGCTCCTGATGACATTTCAGTCATTTTAACAGGGAGGATGTGAGGATACAGGAAAACTGAGAGGTCTTTTCCCATACGTTCACATATCCTTTTCCTACTGTAGGAAATATTGTTGGTGTATAACAGCTAAAAGGCTATGATGCAATAAACAGTATTTCTTTTTGGCGTATACATCAAAAATACTTTTGGCCGAAAATCTTATGTAAATATAGACCTCCAACAAGTACGGAAAATAAGTTAAATTCTTTTCTTATGTGCAAGAGAATTAAGAGGTCGTCTCTTGTAATTTTACTACTCTATTTCCAAACTAAAAATATTCCAAGGCATGGTGATTGAAAGGCTATGATGCAAAATTGTATTAAACCTTTGGATTAAACAAAATAACAACCAAATAACAATTTGTTGGGTAACATTTGGTGTAAAAATAAAATTAATTGCTACTAAAATGAAATGCAACAATCATTGACGAAGACAACTACAGAAGAATCAGGCTCTCAAGGGGATCTACACAACCTAGGAGATCCACATCACTGAGATGATTCTGTCTCCCATTTCATTGAGGATCATCAACAAAGTCTTTCCATTATAATTCCTCAACTATTTGGCTCACATGAAACAATCTTGATTAGAATATCCCTTATTTTATACATACGTTAAGCTCCCAAGATTCAAGGAAAACTAACAGCAACATTCATAGAATTAAACCCCCTAGTGACATTGCAAATAAATACCCTCCCCTTCCTCCACTGAAACAGCTGGCACTTCCTTCTAAAGAAAGACAATTAGAGGAACTAGGCGCAACTAGGCGCCTACTGACGTAGACAATTAAGATTATTTACTTCTTTTTTTTTGGCTTTTAGTGCCGTGTAATTTTATTTGTTTTTCTTTATATACGCATACCCTATCCAAAATAATTCAAATGTTTAAAAATTAAATAAAATTTACAAAAAGAAGTAAAAATTAATTGCAACTTCAGTAGAAATTACAAAATCATAACCAGAATAAGAAGGAGATACGGATGTTGATCAATTCAATACCAAATTCGCTCAATTTTTGAGATGACAAAAATTGACTTGAAAGTGTTCAAAAAATGCTACTCCTAATATTGAACGGACAGGCACCAATATTTTTGAAACAAATCGAAAATACCATAGGCTAAGAAGCCACCAGAACAATTCACTCAATAGAGTTATTGCAACAAGCCCTGCAAAAAAGATTCATTGACACAAGTTCAATGAATAAACTAAAACACGGTTAAATTATCGATAAATACTGTAGAAAATAAAACCCCTATAAAATCAGGAGATTCTTCTCCACGATTGTTCTCTAGAGAATCATCACCAGAACCCGTTCGAAATCAAAATCGAACCCCGACAACTCCAAGACAAATACGTTTTGCCCCCAATTATCAATTGAGCTCACCAACCAGTAACCAACCAATAAAGTGTTAAACCTGTAATCGATTAGGCCATATAGCCCGGAACTGTTGTGTGAACGACAATTATCACCCCAGTTTTACAGGGACAAGCAGCCGTTTGTACAGGGGGACAAACTATAAAGGGTACGCAACAAATGGTAATCGAGGGCACACTTTCTTGACAAGAGGTAATCACTAAAATCCAAACGAGAATTTCCAAAGCAATACACATCAGTATCGCCGGAGAACAAAACAACCTTATAATGGTTGGAATTGGAATACAAGAGGTAGTTATACCAGCCGACAGGAACAATATAACAATTCCACTTCAAATAGTAATCAAACAAACCAAATTAGATCAAATCAAATTTCTACATCTAACATCTGGGAGCCTCAGGGAAACAATACAAGCCTCCATAACTCGTAGGACCAAAATTTCGCGGCAAACATTTTTAAAGGTCACCAACAGTGATCACACCATTTTTATGTGCAGCAAACAATAAAATGTTACCGATATTTAAGGATATTTGGGTAGCAAAATATTCATGTCTCAGCCCTTTTAGATTCAGGGGCAATGGTAAATGCGATAAATGCATTCGTATTTAACAAATTGCCCAATTATATTATACGGCAAATGAGTAATATATGCTCCAGCCTGTCAAGTGTAACCGGACATGATCTGGACGTGAAAGGATCTGTGTATCTAACCATACGTACGGATAACAAAAACTTTCCTACTCGATTAATAATTTGCTAAAACTTCCCAGACGAGGCTAATTTTATAAAACCAATAAAATATTATTTTACGTTGCAAACTCAAAATTCGTCTACCTGACAAATAATAAAAGAATGATAAATAACATAAAAACTAATCGAATAAAGGAAAAAATATGCAATATGAAAGAGTATAGAGAAAAATAAATTGATGAAATTTCCAATTTATGGAAGAAATTTGCAAATATAGAGCCTGCATTGAAAGAACCAATGGATATATTCTGAATTTAATAAAGGAAAATCTTAATGAAAAATACTATGGATTTCTAGTGTGTCAGACTAAAATTCCTCCGAAATCAATTCAGAGTTCAAATATCGCAAATGCTAGAGCCAACAAATGATAAAAATAAAATTTGGGTGGCCTCACCAATGGAAGATATCCTGAAAAATCTAACATATGAAGAACAAATTATAAATTACGAAAGAGCTGAAGTTTATATTTGAGTAAAAAAGACTCACGCAAATGATCTGATTACCCTAAACAAAGGAACATGTTTAGTGGAAATACAAGTAGTATCGAAGACTGATATAAATAATTGGAAAAAATCGGAAAAGAACTTCGTAAACAACATAGATTACCCAAACTGACCATGAATACCCCCTATCAAGAAATCAATTTCTTCAGAAATTTGATCTAAACCACATAACTGACACCTCATTGGAACAAAAATTATACAACCTACTGTGGGAAATTAAAGAGGTTTTTTCGACATCTGAAGACGACATGGGACTTTTCCCATTTTACAAAAAATGCAATCCAAACTACGGGATTATCAGTGGCAAAAAATCCCTATCGTATCCCATATAAGCATAAAGAATGGCTAATAAATAAAATGTAGAAGCTAGAAAGAAATGAGAACAAATATATGTATATAATATTCCACTTAAAGAAACCGATTGGATCGATTGTTGAAAGTCAGGACAAATCAATTTTAAAACAGATTTCAAGCGACTGTAGTTTGTGGGTATTAGATTTAAAAGGAGATAGATAACAAGGTTATCGAAATTCACGAGGTTTCCTTCTATGAGGGGGTACAGTTAAAAGGGGTTCAAAAAATTTTCAAGTGTGAGATAACAGTGTGCTCACTCAATTTCTATGGGTTTGCAGGTGGGCTAAAATTTGAGAGGATTTTCTAGAAGCTTTATTTCTGTCAAAATGTCAGTTTTTGTTGATTTAAGCCCAAAGAAACAGCTAAGATTACATTTAGATTTAGTTATATTTAGTATATACTTTGGGTATTGCTTACTTTGAGGTCATAGATAAGCAAAACAGTGCTGATGACCTAGCCTTTGATCTTAAGCCTTGTGTTTGTGCGTAAATTGTATTCTGTTTGGGGCTATCGACATGTAATTTCAACAGTAAACATAATCATAATTGGTCTTCTCTATTTAATAATTTAATGATAGAGTTACGATTCTTATGATTTATATCTTATATCGTTTCTATGTTGATTGTGTTACGTTATGGATCTTTTGATTTTGTTCTTATGATTGTAAAAAGTACTTATTTTTGTTCACAGATTTTCTTCACTTTGCTCTTTTTTCCCCTAACATTATGAACTTTCATTTAGCGGATTTGCGCCCCTTTTTGTTTTGATAGGATATAAATAAAGTTTTATAAAGCAGTTGGTTGTCCAATTTTATTTCAATTTCCAGTTAATCCTGAAAGGAGCACTCTGATTGTGGTAAAAGAAGATGGGTCTTGATATTGGAGTGTAAGGCAACTGGTGCCCAACAACCTGATATTATATGGTCCAAAGAGAGCTATGGAAAACATAAAGAATGGAAGCGAAATTTTTTGATAATGGAGAAATTTTTAGCGAAACACTAACAATTTCAACACTAAAAATTTCCAACATCGATAGAAAAGAAGCTGGTTCATATGAATGTGTTGCTACTTTTTTTAAGAAAGAAATGAGGTTGTCCAATTTTATTTCAATTTCCAGTTAATCCTGAAAGGAGCACTAAGATTATGGCAAAAGAAGATGGGTCTGTGACATTACAGTGTAAGGCAACTGGTGCCCACAACCTGATGTTATATGGTCCAAAGAGATATGGAAAATATGGAGAATGGAAGCAAAATTTCTTTGATAATGGAGAAATTTTTAGTGAAACACTAACAATTTCAACACTAAAAATTTCCAACACCAATAGAAAAGCAGCTGGATCATATGAATCTGTTGCTAATTTTTTTTTTTTATAAGAAAGAAATGAGATCGTAAGACCAAGCACAAGTCCATATTCTGCACCCGTTATTTTGGTCACCCCAAAAAATAATGATCTTAGGTTAATAGTAAATTATAGAGCCCTAAACAAACAAAAGTTAGCGACAAATTTCCTCTACCTAGAATAGATGAAATTCTAGATCACATATGAAATAAGAATAAAATATTTACTACCCTAGGTTCAACACAAGGTTATCATCAAGTTAAAATAGCCCAGAATGAAGTATTTAAAACTGCGTTCTCCAAAACAGAGTGTGGCTCTTATGAATATTTAAGAGTACCTTTTGGACTAAAAACGAGTTCAAGTGCATTATGTAGTGCAATTATTGTGAAAGTGCATTATTGTAAAGAGATCTAAATAACATAATTCATTTTGTTGAAGACGTCGTTTGTATGGATAATAATTCAGAAGAACATTTAGTAACCTCAGCAAAAGTATTTGAAAAATTTAGAGAAGGAAATTTAAAATGAAGACCAGAAAACGTATTTTTCTTCAAACAAACAAAAATATAGTTTTGACACAAGGACAAATTCCCCCAGACCCTCACAAATAAAATCAGTTAAAAATCTCAAAAACCCTCAAACTATTAAACAATTGAGAGGAATTCTAGGATTAATGAGCTATTTTAGGAGATTCATAAGGAATTACTCACAGGAAGCAAAACCACTAACTGACCTTATCCAAGCAAATTCACAAAAAATTACTTGGTCAATAAAAGCTCAAGATTCCTTAGATTACCTAAAAAAAGGCACTTATTTCAGAATCTATCTGATCATTACCAGATTTCTAAACAGAAAAATTCGTTGTTATATCGGATGCCTCAACTAAGGGAATTGGGGCAATCGAATCCCAAATAATAAACGGAGAAGAAAAAGTTATTGCGTAGCCTAGCGTGTCAATTATACATGCACTCTATGTGTTTATGCAATAAAGGCTGACTAAAGTGTTAGATTAGATAAAGCAAAAAACAAAAACTAAAATATTGTTCTTGTGTCTTTAAAAGTGTGTATTATTGTGTGTGTATTGTTTTTTATTTGTTAACTTCTGCAAGTATTAGTGTTGTGTTTGTGCTTTTGTTTCTAGTGTTATAAAAATGGCTGAAATTCCACCTCATGATGGAAAAATAGAGTTTAAAGATAAAATACCGTTATTGACAAATATTAATGAATACGACGATGAATTTGACAAGAATCCAGCTTATGTCCTGGGGAGGGAGGTTTTGGAAACACTTTCTAGAACTGATTTTGGTACTGATGAACATAATAACGCTGTGGCTACACGTGATAAATTGAATGAGGAAATTAAAGAAGCTAACAAAAAGACTAATGAAACTATGCGTGCTCAGGGATATGACCCCGCAGTATATAGTGCCGAACAAATGATGTTGGTTTTACCTGCTCAAATCATTCCTGCACAGAAAGCGTCAACAGTACCAAAACCTGTCCCTTTACCTACTGGTAAACAAGGTAGAGCACCAGCTTCAAAACCAATTCAAGATAAATGTGGTGTTTCTAGATATGAACAAGATGTTGAAAATTTTGGGGAGAATGAAGGTATTGAAAAATACGATGGAATTCAAAAAGAAAAGAAGCAATCTGTTGATTTACCAGTGCGAGAATATGATGAGGACGTTCCGGACCCCGAAGACGTTAAACAACTACTATATTTGTTCGAATTGTCCAATGGTCAAGACGCTTATTCCCACGAAGGGGTAACTATCGGGTCATTACGCAAGAAGGAATATTTAGTCATCCCACCTGATTACACTGTTCCAAGGATTGGGCCAGAACATGTTCTAACACAAAATGCTAGGGACCAGCTAGAAATGCGGCACTTCTTCCAGATTGCTTACTTAAATTCTAAAGTATTTGCAGATGACCTAACAGATTCTAACAAAGACATTGCTGCGGGTTTTGTGCGGGCTTTCATAGTAAAAGACGGTTGGCTAGATCCTGATGATTTGTACGAGGTGAGGCGGGCTGATGTTACAGAAATGCCTAGTAAGAAAAATCTTCAAGAATTCAAGAAAAGGATTGTTAGTAGTCAGGATAATAATGTTGAAATAAAATCCGGATCATTAGTAGTAGATATAGAAAAATGCTCTAAAGTGGCAAAACTTATACCTATGGCGGCTGAGTTGGTTTTTAGGACTCGAGGACATCATTATATTACTGATTTATCAGATGAATATAAACAGGCTTACTCTAACATTCTTAAAGCTTGTTTAGCTGGTGACATTGTTGGTTACTTTCCACCGAATTACCTATTTCACAAAATTGCGCATTTTGTATCTGTCAACAGAGCTTATGATGTAATCCAAACGAGTGTATCAACTCAAGCCACTGAGGTACCACGAGCTATACAGATTAGGGCAGGAGCTACACCAGCTGGCACGGCTGTTGTTTGTTCTTCAGTTGCAGTTATTGCTCAAATGAGGAACAAGTATTGGTGGAATGAGCTGTATGGGTTATGTAAGACTGATATTGAAAAAATGGTGAAAATGAATAAGCTCATAAAACAAGACCCAAGGAAATGGCATATAAATCATATCGCATACAGATGCCCGCGGTTGACTCCATCCGAGTCATCGATGTTGGAAGATGCGCAAATGCCCGCCGCTTCATTGGCACCTATTGTACAAGCATATATTACTGCTACGGTGGATAGTTCTAGAGGCACAGCAAAGTCATCATTGGTAAGCATAAAAGCAATAGCCAAATATGCTCAAACGGACTCGGGCACATTAAGAGCTATGACCCACTTTTTCAAGAAGTCTTTTTCAAGTGCAGGTAGGGCTACAAACTTAACTGAAGTCCTTGGAAAAATGTCAAATAACACACCGAATGATCCATTTATGGACTATATTGTAATGTGTTTTTTCAGTATGAAAGTATATTCTATGTGGACGTATATATATAACCGTATTATATTATTGTATTTCTGGTATGGAATATATTCAAACTAGGCTAGTTTATATGTTCAATGTTTTACATGAGTGCAATGTATTGTGCGTTTCCAAGTGTGTAACATGTTTTCGAATTAGTTAGTAGACATAACCGAGTGCTTTAGAAAGTGCTTTAATGCTTCTGGTACCCTAGATACGTGTATCCATGATACACTTACGAGATACAAGATACATGGCACAGTACTGATGCATGTTTAAATGAAGTTTCACCTCAAATCAGCGATGAAGCTTCTTCAAAGAAATTCACTGAATCGCGAGTGTTTAATGAATATCCAAGATACAGCTACAAGATACAAGACAGTAGAACAGCAATAGTTGAAAAGAATGCAGGAGATGGCAAACGGACAAAACAGGAAGATTTGGCACAGAAGACGAAAAAGAACAAGAGTAAAATGGACAAGGAAGACAAGAAAAAGTAAAAGAGACAAAGGAGACACGAAAAAATTGATTCAAAATCGAAAGGCTGCAAAAAATAAGGGGAAAAAGCTGAGAAATTTATTTTGAAGAAGCAAGTTTTAGATCTTGTGCGGGAAAATCAACAAATGGAAGAAACGAAAAACAGTATAACGTACGCTTCTCAGACCCTAAACCTTGGAGAAAGCAATTACTCAGCTACCCGGCTTGAATTATTGTCAATTATACACCAACTAGACAAATTTCGACTGTATCTATTGGGAACCTAATTTAAACTAAGTTTAGATCATAAAAGCCTTCAATATCAACAGACTTTCAAAAAGCCGACGGGGATACTTGCACGATGGATCCTAAAAATTCAAGATTTAGATTATAAATTCGAATATCTTAAAGGAAAACACGCAATCCCTTTGAACAATGAATCCGAGAAAGTTAACGCAATAAAGCCAAAATACTACTCAAAAAAGAAATAAAAAATAAAACCGACAATCCTATGAAGGAAGAATGCAAAGACAGTCTACTTTCATTAAATAACATAAAAATATGTAAAAAAAAAGGAATCTGTGCTGTCCTAATATATTATTTCCTATAAGACGAAGAACTACCTAATGCCCCGATAACTTTCAAAAAAGAAATTGACAATTTTTATTATGACTTAGATGAAAAAATATTGTACAGAATTATGACTTGACTTAACTTGACTTCATGCTCCTGCCGAAATGATTCCGGCGTCGAGAGTGATGCTACATGGTGCCTCCATTTGGACCGGTCTCTTGTAAGGATGTGGACATCCTCCTGAAAGAATAAATAAATTAGGACTAAATACATTTGGGAATAAATAAAACCTTCCATTAACTAAGCAGTAATTTTTCTTTACTTCAGCATTAACAAAATTGAAGGATTACGCGAATAGCTGTGAAACATGTAACTGGTAAAATTGAAAACAGAAGTAAACAATTTTCTAATATTTTAGGAATTTAAACAAAAGAAAATAGAAGAGATTGACATGAAACCATCCTCTATTTAACAAATGCGATTAATACATTTTTCTCCCAAGTTGTACGTGATAGCTCATTTTATATACTATTCGGACAAGATTTTCGAATCCCGTAAGATGAGATTATGAAGTCAAGACAATAATACTCTAATGATTCCGTAAAATATCCAGCCAAAAATATCCAGAATGTCAAAGATGAACTCGATTTTCAAGTAGGAGATTGCGTTTACTTAAAAAATGAAAACAAATCGGACGGCAAAAAGCTCTCTGACCGATACACCGGACCCTACAGAATAATAAAAAATATGATAATAACGTTACATTTAAACTATTAAAACCAAAAACGGGAAAAATCTATAGAACGCATGTCAGTCGTATAAAAAGGGCAAAATTCACAGAAACATGGACCCCTCAACCTTCAACATCGAATACCTCGGAGGACGAAAATGATCCACCTCGCTCTAGACTATCTGAGCTTAAACCTTTTCAACAAGGATATTTTGAAAATAGTAGTGACGAGGAGAAATTTAAGGAATTTCTAACGATGACAAATATGGTTACCCCCCAGAAAAAGTACCCCCGTCATGCGGAGACGGAGGAAAACCGACTCATCTTCAAGTGAGGAGTCAGAAGCATTGGACGATACGATTTCTCCACAAACACAATTTTTCCCAGATAGAATATCAACCCCTAATCATCCAAAACGCTTCCCCGACAATTTGGCACACCCTATTACACCAATAGACCGACCATTGTCGTTACACGATGAATTAAATAAGGCTATACAGACTCCTGGGGACATAGAGTCAGAAAGAGTCAACCAGCCCCAAAGACAGAGATTACGAGTAGCAATGGATCTTATTAATTATCAGATTAAGACTAGACAAAGTACATTTAATGCTAGTCCGGCCACGGGTGAACAACAGTATCACAACATAAAAGTATCAAAAGCAAAACCAAAGGACTGGGTTTTTTGGAAGGAAACCATGATGCAATCAATTCCCCATCCTCCTGAGGATATGGCTTTCAAACAATGGAGGCACCCCAAGAAAACGTTTGAATCCTCCCAAAGCTCCCAAGAATCCTTCAATTCTCCCGAGCCAAGAAATCAACAAGACGAGTCAATTAGTATCCCTCTACTTCGCGAGGAGAAGAAATTTATGAAGGTCAAGCAAGGTCAACACCTAAATCTCAAATTTCTTCTTCAAAAGAACCAGATTCTAAATCTACAAATACCAGTTCCTCAGATACTGACAGTGAATCAGACGCAGATAAGCTCAAGGACTCAGAAGGAACAAGACCACATAGTGCTACTGCCCAAGCTAAAAGGGCACAACTAAAAGGTCAAAAATTCCTTAAGAAACAGTATAAAAATTTGATTTAATATCGCTAGCAAAGCCAAAGAAGAAAACTGAGCCTAAAGAAGAAAAGGTAGCAACAAGATCAGGCCGAGTTGTCAAAAGACCAGATAAATTAGATTTTTAATAAGCAATCTATCGGCCTGGAGTAAAATAAAAATAGTTATTTATTGAAAAAATCAAGATAATTCAAAAAAAATTAATTTAATTTAATTCTGTGCCGCTAGGAAACCACGCCGTAATAAACTACCCTAAAAGAAAATACTTTTTAGGAAGTCTGCTAAGACAAAAATTGAAAAATTGACCTGCTTTGTCAAAAAGCGATCAGTATTTTAAGTAAGTCACGAATCATCTTTTTTAACAAGAATAATAAAAAAAAGTGCAACTGTTTTGTTAACATGTTCTACCGCAAAAATAATTCCTAAACGTAAAAGCTTATTAACACCACTATAACTAACACTTGCCCTACAGGAGTCGCTGTCCTTTTATCTAATGTAAAATTAAAATATTGTAAAACATAAAGGCCTATCGAGATCATCGTCGAACAATAGTCAATTAAAGTTCATCATTAGCCTTAAACAAAAAAAAAATAATAATAAATTTCAAATAATCAAGTGACAACGAGCGTCCTCGTGAGCTGTGCTCGAAGAACCAAACTTGTTCCAATTTGCTTATACAATAACTTTGTATCACTCCCTTATTCCTTTTGGGCATATTCTTAGTTCATTTCTTGCTATTCAATAAATTTAGTGGCATCGAACAAATTAACTTTTAGCTAAAAACGTCATTAATACAGCTATAACTTGCGACACCTAACAAGCATTTACATTTGGCATCGAAACTATTTTTTTTAATTAAGATTGTAAGTAAGACTTGTAATTCTACTCGAATAAAAGACCTTTTGAAATTATTGTCGGATAATTTACCGGACAAAGTAAGAACAACTTATTATTCAATAGAAAACTTTCCTAAGGACCCCATCCAATCCTCCCCGCGGTATTAAGGTCGCGCTTAAATACTTTTTTAAACTATTCTAATTTCTTAGTTACTAATTCCACCTCTATTAATTAATTATCTAATTTTCTCCGTAATTCTGGGCAAAGCAATTATAGACAAAGAATTTATTTCAATTATTCATGCTAAGGAAAATGCAATTTATTTGGCCGCAATGTTAGTTCAAGACGAAAATTGTAAAGAAGTATTCGCAGAAGCCTGGAAACTAAATTATGATTTAACGAAATTTAAACCTCAAACGTATAAATATGGGCTAAAATTAGCAAACACCCCAAAATATCGACCTGCAAGAGGGGAAGTAAAAAAAACCTCGAACAAAAGCAAAAAAGGTAAAAACTTAACAAGTGTACAATTAACAATAAGAAAATTACAGCAAAAATTTAATATCCGCTACTGGTTTTGCAAAGGCCCGACCCAAACAGATCTCCTTTAAACTGATAAATATAAAAACCCGAAAATATGCTATAAAATCGAAGAAAATAAAAATTGTATTAAATATGAAGGGGTACATCATTCATTAGAGGAAATCCGGTATTACGCAAAATTTTTATATGATCCGAGCGCACAAGAATATGCCTTAAAGGGGGATAACATTTTCTTAAGACGTAAAAAATCTAAACAATCAGAAAAAGACGCATATAAAAACGAGTTATCTTACAAAAAATTTTAGTTCCTAAATACAAAATATTATTTTTAGATCCGTAACCAGAAGGAACCCAAATCAGGTAAAAATCCACTCAACTATCCACTTATACTAACCGGGGAAAATGTCGTATAAAAGAACCTTATACAATATAGATCCTAATGTTCTAAGACCTTTGGAATTCGTCCAAACCCAAATACCCACAAGACGAGACTTTTGGCTTCCAAATAAAACCCAGAGCTTACCAGATTTCTCAAAAATAAGTCATGAGACAAACGAAAAAATCTTAGAATCGGCTATGAGAAATGCATTAAGAAATTTGCGTTACGACATTCTTCGATCCTTGCTGCGCGTTCCAATTATCCCTAGCGACAATTTGATAATTGAAATAATGGTCATATTGCTAATAGGTACCTTTTCGCCAGAGATAATGAGAAAAAACTATGGATACAAGCAAAGATTCTCTCTATACAATTTTGCAGTACTTCTTTGTTCAATCCCCCCTAAGAAGTGTCCGTTGATTGCGTCCCTAATATGTGAAAATTTTTGATTAACACCACTTGCAGAGGAAAATTTTGAGTTGCCTTAGCCTTTAAAATTCTTAGCAATGCTAATGGAAGTAGATTATAGGATATTTAACGAAAATCTTTTCTTTAAAATCAACGAGAACCACAAAATACACAATTCTTACTGGATCAATAACTCAATTCATTACTTATATCTAGAACAATACGAAGGATTAAAACGTTTAATAAATAAGTTTTATAAAATCGATGAAAACAATGGGTCAAAATTAGTAAAAGGGAAAGATATTTTAATATATGAAAAAATAATAAACTGCATAAGTCCGCTATGTTTCCATAAACAACTGATTTTCAAAAGAGTTCGAATTACTCCAAATAAACCAAGTTTAAAGGAGCTGTGTAGAAAAAACATACGTTTAGTAATGAGAAAAACAGACATTCACAACACTTTGGCTAATCTAGCACTCCCCGAAAATCTTAAACGGTATTTACTATACATCGAAGATATTCTTGGAAACAGCAGCCAAGAATATCGATTGACATTTATGACTCCACACCTACAATACGAAGGATTAAAACGTTTAATAAATAAGTTTTATAAAATCGATGAAAACAATGGGTCAAAATTAGTAAAAGGGAAAGATATTTTAATATATGAAAAAATAATAAACTGCATAAGTCCGCTATGTTTCCATAAACAACTGATTTTCAAAAGAGTTCGAATTACTCCAAATAAACAAAGTTTAAAGGAGCTGTGTAGAAAAAACATACGTTTAGTAATGAGAAAAACAGACATTCACAACACTTTGGCTAATCTAGCACTCCCCGAAAATCTTAAACGGTATTTACTATACATCGAAGATATTCTTGGAAACAGCAGCCAAGAATATCGATTGACATTTATGACTCCACACCTATTAAAATCTGAAATAAACCAGACTTCAGGCCAAGGGCCAATATTAAGTATTCCAAATGACCGTGAATTAGACCGTTCAAATCCAATCTAACTACTATTCCTTTTAACAGTAGGTTAATACTAAAATAATTTCTTTTACGGTAAATATAGACCTTTCATAATAAAAAAAAAGAAAAATCGACACATCACTAGCTCTATGAAAAAGTTTGTCAAAAAATATATAAGTCAACATAAAAATCATTAAGTTAATGTAACTTAATATTTTTTTTTGAAATTGGGTGACACCTGTCAAGGAAATTCAAGGAAAATGAGTAACCTTCCACCAACTTATTTTTTCGCCATTCAAGTAAAAAGCGCGCAAATAAAGGCAAAGGCCTCACAGATACAAAACCACTTGATTGAAAACGATACTAGTCTATCACAGGCTGTAATTGAACACAATTCTTTCCACATTACATTAAAAGTTATCCACCTAAAAAACAATAGTGAAGTTGAACTAATGAAAAATGCTTTCACAAGAGCCATGACAGCTTTTCAGCAAGAATTTAGCGAAAATCAAATACTACTTGACTTTCAAGGCGTCGGAGAATTCTCTGAACAAATTTTATATGCAAAATTAAATAATGAGACAGAATTCAAAGCACGCTTAAGACCTGTTTTAGAAAGAATCGCTGAAGAAGTCAGTGAAAGCGGTATACAATTCGCAAGCCAGGAATGCTGGAAGCCTCACTTGACATTAGTAAACATAAGAAAAGTATCCAGGCTAAGAAGGATGGCGAAAAAACTTCACCCCTCCTTAACATCTCTTTTTAAAAATACGAAATTCGGAGTCGAATTGGCAACAAGTCTCCAATTTTGTTCAATGCAAGGTCCAAACAACAAAGAAAATTACTATGAAATATTAACCGAAATTAAATTCGACCAAACAACCACCTAAAGGGATCTGGAAGAATTTGGAACAAGAAAATAAAATAGATAATACAATTAACAGGTATCTATATTGATGGGGAGTAGTTATAACATATATATATATACATATATATATATATATATATATATATATATATATATATATATATATATATATATATATATATATATGTATATATATATATATATATATATATATATCATTGCTATAAGCTTAATAACTCTTGACGTCACTAATAGCATAGTAACTAACCTATGTGTGTCTTTTCATACAATTAAAATTTTGCTTACAAGTATAAAAATATGTATTTTGCAAACCCAATATGTCTATAAATAAAACTGATTATCCTAATTATAATAAAAGTGAGCCTTAAAAACCTTAGATTATCTTTTGAATTAAACTCCTCTTATACAAATAAATAAATTCTTATTTTTTTAATAATATATAAACATATATTTAATTAAACAAATTTAAATTCAATCTACAGTTTATCGCCAAATAAGGTGTGAATTTAGAAAACAAAAAAAAAGGGGGGGAGAGAAGCATAGAAAAAATAAAATCGCAAAAATTTTAGCCTTACCAAGTTTTAGCTTCGTCTTAGCATAAAAAATGCCAATTCTGTAATAAATATACATCCTAAAAACTTAAAATATGAACGCTTAAATCCGTACGTATGAACAATAAGAAAAAAAGCATACCTGGCAAAACAACAGAACTCTGAAGGGCAAAATTGCTAGCCGTGACGTTCGAAAGTGAAAATCATGAATAGGCATTCGATCTAAGAGACTTGTGAAACATAAAACGTACAATGTAATGCATTGTATAATAAATAACCCTTGAGGAAACTTCTATCAATGGAAAAATGACTTACTACCCAAAAATATACTTCAATTAAAACACCCAACAAATGCCTTTCGCATAACAAGAGTGTGAAGGAATAATTACACTTGACAGATATATGCTCGCTGAAAAAAAAGGGCTATAAATATAAGTAAAAATAATATTAGAAAACATTATAACTAAAAAACCTGAAGCGATTTTTAAAGAATGTTAAATTATACCTGAAAACCGCATGTCGGATTTCAGACTCATGAAAAGTTACCACCCATTTTTTGAATTAACCAAATACAATGCAGGATCTCCGCCAGGCATTTAAAGAAATAACCAATCACAGTGCTAGATCTCAGTGATAGATATATATAATTCTGAAGCCCGATTATTTTGTCAAATAATTTCTGTTTATTTATGTAATCATCGCAAGCTAGATAATTATGTCAAATAACTTAATGAAAACTAAAACGCTATAATTTTAACTTTTTTTCTTTTTCAAAATAATAATAGAAAATTATACAAGACAAAAAAGTTACAAATTAACTTACCAACCAATTTTGTTTATATTCAAGGAAAAAATGCAATCATTTTTATATTCATTAAATTGAAACTATTACGTTTACCTATTTATTTATCTAACCTAAATTTCAACGTAATCTAGTTAACACTCAAAAATGTTAACTAGTTGTTCATAAACAAATTCAAGACATCGCTATATATAACGAATAATTTCGCTTAATGTTTACGGTGCACTGATTGGGAAAACACTCAAAGTGCTGTTCCGTGCGCCATATTGTTCCGTATATTGCGCCACATAATAAAAAAAATTTTGCGTTGCACAAAAAATACTTAATTCATTGTATAAAATAAATAATGCGACGCATAAAAAACTCTTAATACGCCGCATAAAACAATTTTTTCTTCTCTTACCGTACTTGGATAAGAAAAGAAGTGCATATATAAATAAAATAACTTAAATCCTTTTAACCTAAAAGAATTAATAAAATAATATTTCTAGTTAATCCTCAAGCTAATCCCACGATAACAGGTAAACCTAGATTATATCCTGCTTTGAATAAGAAAACTAACAAAATGCATGTAAGGAAAACGGTCAGTAACCCAAATCTTAAAAACGATGAACCAGAATACAACCTCCTAGACCGCATAAAACCGGGTTCTTATGAAGACTACAATAGTTTACCCAATTTCTACAAATTTAATTATGAAATTAATGAAATAACTTGGAACAGCTTGATCAGAAGAGCAGTAATAAATCTAGATTACAAATTTTTGAGAATGCCCATCATTATTAAAAGCAATGTAATAAGAGAGATAATGAATATAATATTATATTGCCGATTTTCACAAGAAGTAATCAGGGAGGGTTTTGAGTACATAAGAAAACTTTCATCAATCACTTTTGAAGCAATACTTAATAAAGTCACCAAGAGGAACTACCCCCTGATAGCAGACCTCATTAGCGAAAGTCTATATATTATGTGTGACGTAGATGGTTTCACAATTATCTGGCCTCTACATCTTATATTAATACTAGCAGAAAAAGACTTCAAATTGTCAATAAAATCAAACTTAATTCTTTCACTTTACGATAAATATATCAGTAATAATTCAGAAAATGACTTTTTTGAAGGATGTCCCATTTTACATAAGGAAGATTACGATACACTAAAGAAAATAACAGTAAACTTATGCAAGGGTAAACAAAACTTTTGGTCAGAGGTTTGTCCGGAAACAGACATCATCGTATCTGAAACTATTGTAGAATGTGTCAATCCTTCATATGGTTATAAGTTATTAAAATATAATATAATTCGCAATAAAACTAATCAATCGAGTTTCAAAGGACTATGTAGGGAAAAAATACGGACGATCATGCAAATAATGAACATAAACAATACATTAGAAAGTTTCCAAATACCAAAATGTCTAGTAGATTACCTGCTGTATATTAACATCGAAAACAGCGACCAAATATTAGAAATGAACTTTAGAACTTGTGATTCTTTAAAATCATAATTTAAAAAAGTTAATGAAAAAGGACCTATCTTCAATATTACAAAACTAATAAGAAATCTGTAGAAAAACTTATACTTTAATTTCTAATTAGAAAAAGTAACATAATTCTTTGGAGAATAGAATATTAATTTACTTTATACCAGTTTGTATTATATACTAATGCTATTAACACCTAATCTTGGTGGAAGTGGTGGAGAAACAAAAAAAATATTAAGGTGGTATAGCTCAAACACAGTTTAAACCCTCCCCCATAAAAAAATCTTATTTATACTAATCACTGAAATAACTTTTCTAGGAAAAATGAAGTTGATAACAATATTGATGACCCGATGTACCCATTCCAACACACAAGACATAATAAAACATGGAATAATTTTCAAACATGAAAATTCACTTCTAACCAGTAAAAACGCGTGGAAAATATTTATGAAACTAGATCCTAAACCATTTGAAACTTTATTCCAACAAGTAATAAGTAACAACAATCTCAACAATCGCAATAGGAAGAAAATCAAACAGGGCTTCTACTTCCAGAGGAGAGAAAATTTTCACAGGACAAGGAGCGTCAACACCAAAATCTCAAATTTCTTCTTCCAAAGACCTAAATACTAAATCATCAATCATCAGTTCTTTAAAAACTGACAGTGAATCAGACCGAGAAGAACTTAAGGACTTAGAAAGATAGAAGCCGCAATCCGCGACAGTACACGCGAAATAAGCGTAATTAAAGGTCAAAAATTCCTAAAGAAACAGTAAAAGAAATTTGACCAAATATCGCTGGCAAAACCAAAGAAAGAGATCCTCAAGCAAAACAAGAAAAAAAACACTAAATCAGGCAGAGTAATCAGAAAACCTGAAAAGTATGAATAAATATAATATGAAACTGTGCGTAAAATCAAATAGTAAGATTAAAAAACATAGGCGATGAATAAAAACGTAATTTCACAAGAACGGGGACAAAAACGTTCTTATAAACCCACAAAGTTGCCAGGTTCAACATGTATTAGTTCTTCAGATGTATCAAACATAACAAATCTACGAGGAATTATCAGTAAAGATTCATTACGACACTTAAAATTTTCACATACCAGGGAACAAAAGTATATTTTTAAATCCGTTTAGCGTCGTAAAACACCAATCCACTCCAATAGTACGTTCAATTTAAGCATAGACAAAACACTGAAAAAAGTGGATTAAACCTTTGGATTAAACAAAATAACAACCAAATAACAATTTGTTGGGTAACATTTGGTGTAAAAATAAAATTAATCGCTACTAAAATGAAATGCAACAATCATTGACGAAGACAACTACAGAAGAATCAGGCTCTCAAGGGGATCTACACAACCTAGGAAACCCACATCGCTGAGATGATTCTGTCTCCCATTTCATTGAGGATCATCAACAAAGTCTTTCCATTATAATTCCTCAACTATTTGGCTCCCATGAAATAATCTTGATCAGAATATCCCTTATTTTATACATACGTTAAGCTCCCAAGACTCAAGGAAAACTAACAGCAACATTCATAGAATTAAACCCCCTAGTGACATTGCAAATAAATACCCTCCACTTCCCCCGCTGAAACAGCTGGCACTTCCTTCTAAAGAAAGACAATTAGAGGAACTGTCAACTAGGCGCCTACTGACGTAGAAAATTACGATTATTTACTTCTTTTTTTTGGCTTTTCGTGCCGTGTAATTTTTATTTGTTTTTCTTTATATACGCCTACCCTATCCAAAATAATTCAAATGTTTAAAAATTAAAATAAAATTTACAAAAAGAAGTAAAAATTAATTGCAACTTCAGTAGAAATTACAAAATCATTACCAGAATATGAAGGAGATACGGATGTTGATCAATTCAATACCAAATTCGCTCAATTTTTTGAGATGACAAAAATTGACTTGAAAGTGTTCAAAAAATGCTACTCCTAATATTGAAAGGACAGGGACCAATATTTTTGAAACAAATCGAAAATACCATAGGCTAAGAAGCCACCAGAACAATTCACTCAATAGAGTTATTGCAACAACTACTACTACTACTACTACTAATAACTCACTGCAGCACCAAGCCGCCTGAGGCCAACACAGCTACGCACGCTCCTCCTCCAACCTAATCTATTTAAAGCCTCCCTCTTTACACCCTCCCAGGAAGTTCCCATTTCCTTTAAATCCTTATTTATGACATCCTCCCAACCCAGACAAGGACGACCTGCTTTCCGTGTAGCCCCAGACGGTTGGCCAAAAAGGACAATCTTTGGTAATCTGTCATCCTTCATCCGTAGAACGTGGCCTAGCCATCTCAACCTTTCTTTCATTATAGCCCCAGAAAGCGAGATTGAACCACACTTTTCGTTCAACCTACTGTTTGAAATACGGTTTGTCAGCCGGGTACCCAGAACAATCCGTAGGCAATTTCTCTGGAAAACATCTAGTAAATTTTCATCTGCTTTTCGGAGTGTCCATGCTTCAGAGCCATATTTGACCACTGTCATCACTGTAGCTTCCAATATTCTAATCTTGGTTTGTAGGCTTATCTTTCTATTCTTCCAAACTTTTTTTAACTGTGAAAAAACACCCTGAGCTTTAGCTATTCTACTTTTAACATCTTCACTGCTCCCACCATCTTTACTAATAATACTACCAAGGTAACTGAAGCTCCCAACCTGATCAATCTTTTCGTTACCTAAGGTCACCTGTTCATCTTCACTTATTCCTAACCTTAGTGACTTAGTCTTCTTAACATTAATTTTCAAGCCTATTTTAGCACCCTGAACTCGTAAAACCTCTAAAAATTCATTCATTTTTCTCACACTTTCATCTAATATGCTTAAATCATCAGCATAATCTAAGTCCAGGAGCGTTCTTCCTCCCCATTTGATTCCATGGTCTCCAATTGCCTTTCCTGTGCTCCTTAAGACGAAGTCCATCAAAATGATCCATATAAAGGGGGATAGAACACAACCCTGCTTAACTCCTGATTTAATACAAAACCAGTTGCTAACCTCATTTCCTACCTTAACCGCAGCAGTATTATTCTCGTACATAGCGCAAATCACTTTAATGTATTTTTCTGGTATACCATATAACGATAAGACCTTTGTTAACGCTGTTCTATCAACAGAATCGAAAGCTTGCTCATAATCGATAAAACTAAGGACCAAAGGTGTTTGACAACGAAGGGACTTCTCAATTATTAACCTAAGAGTGAAAACATGGTCGACACATCCTCTACCTTTTCTAAAACCGCATTGTTCTTCCCTTAAAACTTTGTCTACAGCATGTCTCAGTCTAAAAAGTATCATATTACTCAGTAATTTGCTACCTACAGAGACCAGACTAATGCCTCGATAATTCCGACATTCACTCTTGTCACCTTTCTTATACAGTGGTTTAATTAAGGTTTTCCTAAAATCATTGGGTACTTCCCCTTTTTCAAAAATCATGTTCATAATCTTCAGTAGCTTATTCCTAACCTCAGAGCCACCATATTTAAGGAACTCATTAATCATACTATCAGCACCTGGGGCCTTATTATTTTTTAGTCCTTCTAGTACTGTCGCTAATTCTTCCTCACTAAACAAATCTTCCTTCACATCCAAGGTATCACAAACTTTTTCATTTTCATCTATATCTTTTCCTGCAACTGTATCTCGGTTTAGCACATTCTCAAAATGTTCCACCCATCTTTCTTTAACTTTTTCCTTATCACTAATTGTGACCCCATTTCTATCTTTAACTGGGACTAGTCCGGATCGGCTACTCCCTTTCAATTTATTAACATGCCAGTATAATATTTTACTATTATGCCGTCTATCCGCATCTTCCAGATCCTCAGCAATTTTATCCATCGCCTCCATTTCACATCTCCTTAGTTCATATTTTAATGCTTTCTCCACTTTCTTTACATTCCTTTTGTTTTCATACGATCTATCGCTCAGATAATTCTTATACAAACCCCTTCTACTCTCTATTAAACCTAAAGCTTTTTCACTAATATTCCTAGTTGCTGTCTTAGCACTCTTCCCTAGGACACCATCAGCAACTTCACAAATTGTTTTTCTGAAATTATTCCATCCATCTTCCACATTGTCAAATTTTAAACCCTCAAGTTTAGTACTCAACTGTTCCTGGAATTTTTTTCTCAAATTTTCATCCTGAAGTCTACCAGCATCATAACTTCCCGGGAGGGAGTTACTCTTCCGAAATTTCAGCTTTAAATTAACCTTAGACACTACTAGATGGTGATCTTTACTTTTAACATCAATAACGGCACTCCTATACACCCTAGTATCTTGTATTGATCCTGCTAGTCTTCTGTTTACAATAACATAATCAATAAGGTTTGCTGTCTTACCATCACGTGAATACCATGTCAACTTATGGGCCATTTTGTGACCAAACACCGTATTGGTTATAACTAGGTTGTTATACCTACAAAATTGCAAAAGCCTATAGCCATTACTGTTTTCTTTTCCTACACCAAAATTACCTAGGCTAGGATACCATCTATCCCTATTTCTACCAACCTGGGCATTAAAATCTCCTAGCAAAAACACCATATTTCTACCTGGTACCCTGTCTATTTGCTCCTGTAACTGTAAGTAAAATTCATCTGAGTCACTAGTATCTCCATCAGTTGGTTCAATGGGGGCATATACTACTATAACTGATACCCTAAACTTTTTAGTCATAAAATGAGCAATTAGTATTCTATTATTAATACCTTCCCAGCCTAAACAAGACTTAGCAGCTTCCTTATTCATCATGAGCCCTACTCCCTGTCTATGTACCCCATCCTTCCTTCCTGAGTAAACAAATTCTATGTCACCTAATTTCATGCTTCCTACCCCTGGGATATGAGTTTCTGAAACTCCTAATAAATCCAGTTCAAACCGTCTGAATTCGTCAGTCAAAATGTCGATGCGATAGTCATTTTTTAACGTCGATCCCGGATACCAGTGCAGGATGGGGACCAACATATCTTCTCAAGTCTACACCGAAGCGCTTAAGCCGGCTTAGAACCGGACAGCAAGAAGTCCCTGGGACCTCCAGTAAGTTGGAGGCTTTGTGCAATCCTGGGCCCATCTTGGTCACAACATGGTTTTCAGCACTTGGCGATGCTCTTCTATCAACAAGAGTCGAAATCCTGCACAGACAGTCCCAAGCCTATTACCTCCGACTCATTATATATTCAAGCCTACAAATATTATGCTACTACGGGGAGGCAGCCCATAGTAGATAAATTAGCTAGGAAGAGGTTTTTCAGCCCGAAAACGCCCATCAAAACAAACCAAGCCCAGAAAATTATCCAATAATCAGAATCCCGTACGAGTGCTGTGTTGTTTACTAGGCTATAATTTCCTCGAGGGGCGCCACTCCTCAAGTGGGAAAAATTGACCGCAAGTTTCCCAGTCTTGCAGGTACCCCGAAAGGGTCGAGGCAGCCCTTTACAGAGGCCGTTGTCCATAAATCTGGATCTTACGCCCTGCCGCAGTTGTCCTCCTATAGAGGATCCTCCCACGATGGTGTTCTGCTTCACCATGCAATTTAACCCATTACTGGGAGAAGGTTTGTAACTCATCTGACGCGTGAACACGGCAGTTGGCCCTGCTGAGTGTACATTTGAGGGGCCTTCTTCCTCCTCCACCTGAAATTATGACCCCCAGGGGAGGGTTTCCCAGTTTCTATTATGGGCCCCACTGGGACAAGGTCCTACTTGGCCTAAGCCTCCTATGGAGCTACTCTACCTATCTATAGGGCTTACATATATACATATATATATATATATATACACATACATATACATACATATACATACACACATACATATACACATACACACACATACACATACATACACATATACTCACTAACGTGCAAATATATACCCTGAATTGGTATAGGCTAGGTCTGTATATGGTGAATATTAATTTCCTTTCTGATGCAAATGCACAATAACTTTGGATTCAGGATGCAATTCTGACTATAGAGATAAGTATTTTTCTTACTTGAAGTGTATGTGCAGAATTAGAAATTCTGCTGGTACTACAAAAGTAGACCTAAGTAGCCAATTTAGCCTGTCTGAAACATCTCACAAGCCAACACCTTATAAAAAACACCTTTGATAATTTAAATGAATAAGAAAACTTATTAGAAATTCTGCTGATACTGCAAAAGTAGACCTAAGTAGCCAATTTAGCCTGTTTGAAACATCTCACAAGCCAACACCCTATAGAAAACACCTTTGAGAATTTAAATGAAGAAGAAAACTTATTAGAGACTCTGCTAATACTGCAAAAGTAGACCTAAGTATCCAATTTAGCCTGTTTGAAACATCTCACAAGCCAACACCCTATAGAAAACACCTTTGACAATTTAAATGAATATGAAAACTAGTTAAAAACTCTGCTAATACTGCAAAAGTAGACCTAAGTAGCCAATTTAGCCTGTTTGAAGCATCTCATAAGCCGACACCCTATAGAAAAACACCTTTGACAATTTAAATGAATAAGAAAACTAGTTAAAAACTCTGCTAATACTGCAAAAGTAGACCTAAGTATCCAATTTAGCCTGTTTGCTTCAATTCAAATCAAATAGGCGGATGTCTGGATGGCCGCAGCGATGACTGACGATTCTTCTTAAATACCCTAAGTGCCTCTAAAGGCATAGGATTATCTAGTGTCTAAGATAAGCAACTCTAAGCCACATATGGGTAACACAATATCACACACTTTTGTTCTGTTCCAATGTATTCAAAGCTATACCCCGTGAGGCTTCAACTGCCTTTAAATCCAGTCTATTGCCTTTAAATCCTTTAAATCCTGCATTATGAGTGGCAAAAAAGCGCACGCTTTTGGTGACCTCTCATCCTCCATCCGTGAAGAAAATTGTGTTCTAAAGTTCTCCTTAGACATATGCTTTGGAAACATTTAGCAAAAGATTTGCAAAATAACGTAATTCTAAATAACAACTCTACATAAAAAACAAAAAACTAAAAAATATGTCAATATAACACAATTTTCTAGTGACGCTATAAATAACCACCGGGAACTTTCACTAAGAGATTGTTATTTTACAGAAAGAGCAAAACTAAAAGTTGACTAACATTGTAGACTAAACACATAATTTTCTATGTATAACAAATTTGCTTATGCAAAACAGCTATGCATAACAACATTTTACTTTATACTTTTACAAGATCTTTAAAACTATTAATAGTCGACAAGAACAGAATAGACTTCAGGAAATAGAACATGGTTGATTTGATCACTAATCAGCGTTGAGGGATACTAAAAAAAAAAAAAAAAAAAAAAAAAAAAAAAAAAAAAAAAAAAAAAAAAAAAAAAAAAAAAAAAAAAAAAAAAAAACTTGCAACAAGCCCTGCAAAAAAGATTCATTGACAGAAGTTCACTGAATAAACTAAAACACGGTTAAATTATCGATAAATACTGTAGAAAATAAAACCCCTATAAAATCAGGAGATTCTTCTCCACGATTGTTCTCTAAAGAATCATCACCGGAACCCGTTCGAAATCAAAATCGAACCCCGACAACTCCAAGACAAATATGTTTTGCCCCCAATTATCAATTGAGCTCACCAACCAGTAACCAACCAATAAAGTGTTAAACCTGTAATCGATTAGGCAATATAGCCTGGAACTGTTGGTGAACGACAATTATCACCCCAATTTTAGAGGGACGAGCAGCCGTTTGTTCAGGGGGACAAGCTATAAAGGGTACGCAACAAATGGTAATCGAGGGCACACTTTCTTGACAAGAGGTAATTACTAAAATCCAAACGAAAATTTCCAAAGCAATGCACATCAGTATCGCCGGAGAACAAAACAACCTTATAATGGTTTGAATTGGAATACAAGAGGTAGTTATACCAGCCGACAGGAACAATATAACAATTCCATTTCAAATAGTAATCAAAAGAACCAAATTAGATCAGATCAAATTTCTACACCTAACATCTGGGAGCCCCAGGGAAACAATACAAGCCTCCATAGCTCATAGGACCAAAATTTGGCGGCAGACATTTTTAAAGGTCCCCAACAGTGATCACACCATTTTTATGTGCAGCAAACAATAAAATGTTACCGATATTTAAGGATTTTAGGGTAGCAAAATATTCATTTCTCAGCCCTTTTAGATTCAGGGGCAATGGTAAATGCGATAAATGCATTCGTATTTGACAAATTACCCAATTATATTATACGGCAAATGAGTAATATATGCTCCAGCCTGTCAAGTGTAACCAGACATGATCTGGACGTGAAAGGATCTGTGTATCAAACCATACGTAGGGATAACAAAAACTTTCCTACTCGATTAATAATTTGCTAAAACTTCCCAGACGAGGCTAATTTTATAAAACCAATAAAATATTATTTTACGTTGCAAACTCAAAATTCGTCTACCTGACAGATAATAAAAGAATGATAAATAACATAAAAACTAATCGAATAAAGGAAAAAAATATGCAATATGAAAGAGTATAGAGAAAAATAAATTGATGAAATTTCCAATTTATGGAAGAAATTTGCGAATATAGAGCCTGCATTGAAAGAACCAATGGATACATTCTGAATTTAATAAAGGAAAATCTTAATGAAAAATACTATGGATTTCTAGTGTGTCAGACTAAAATTCCTCCAAAATCAATTCAGAGTTCAAATATCGCAAATGCTAGAGCCAACAAATGATAAAAACAAAATTTGGGTGGCCTCACCGATGGAAGATATCCCGAAAAATCTAACATATGAAGAACAAATTATAAATTACGAAAGAGCTGAAGTTTATATTTGAGTAAAAAAGACTCACGCAAATGATCTGATTACCCTAAACAAAGGTAAATGTTTAGTGGAAATACAAGTAGTATCGAAGACTGACATAGATAATTGGAAAAAATCGGAAAAGAACTTCGTAAACAATATAAATTACCCAAACTGACCATGAATACCCCCTATCAAGAAATCAATTTCTTCAGAAATCTGATCTAAACCACATAACTGACACCTAATTGAAACAAAAATTATACAACCTACTGTGGGAAATTAAAGATGTTTTTTCGACATCTGAAGACGACATGGGACTTTTCCCATTTTACAAAAATGCAATCCAAACTACGGGATTATCAGTGGCAAAACAGCCCTATCGTAAACCATATAAGCATAAAGAATGGCTAATAAATAAAATGTAGAAGCTAGAAGGAAATGAGAACAAACATATGTATATAATATTCCACTTAAAGAAACCGATAGGATCGATTGTTGAAAGTCAGGACAAATCAATTTTAAAACAAATTTCGAGCGACTGTAGTTTGTGGGTATTAGATTTTAAAGGAGATAGATAACAAGGTTATCAAAGGTCACGAGGTTTCCTTCTATGAGGGGGTACAGTTAAAAGGGGTTCAAAAAATTTTCAAGGGTGAGATAAAAGTGTGCTCACTCAATTTCTATGGGTTTGCAGGTGGGCTAAAATTTGAGAGGATTTTCTAGAAGCTTTATTTTTGTCAAAATGTCAACTTTTGTTGATTTAAGCCCAAAGAAACAGCTAAGATTACATTTAGATTTAGTTATATTTAGTATATACTTTGGGTATTGCTTACTTTGAGGTCATAAATAAGCAAAACAGTGCTGATGACCTAGCCTTTGATTTTAAGCCTTTTGTTTATGCGTAAATTGTATTCTGTTTGGGGCTATCGACATGTAATTTCAACAGTAAACTTAATCATAATTGGTCTTCTCTATTTAATAATTAAATGATAGAGTTATGATTCTTATGATTTATATCTTATATCATTTCTATGTTGATTGTGTTACGTTATGGATCTTTCGATTTTGTTCTTATGATTGTAAAAAGTACTTATTTTTGTTCACAGATTTTCTTCACTTTTCTCTTTTTTCCCCTAACATTATGATCTTTCATTTAGCGGATTTGCGCCCCTTTTTGTTTTGATAGGATATAAATAAAGTTTTATAAAGCAGTTGGTTGTCCAATTTTATTTCAATTTCCAGTTAATCCTGAAAGGAGCACTATGATTGTGGTAAAAGAAGATGGGTCTTTGATATTGGAGTGTAAGGCAACTGGTGCCCAACAACCTGATATTATATGGTCCAAAGAGAGCTATGGAAAATATAAAGAATGGAAGCGAAATTTTTTGATAATGGAGAAATTTTTAGCGAAACACTAACAATCTCAACACTAAAAATTTCCAACATCGATAGAAAAGAAGCTGGTTCATATGAATGTGTTGCTACTTTTTTTTAAGAAAGAAATGAGGTTGTCCAATTTTATTTCAATTTCCAGTTAATCCTGAAAGGAGCAATAAGATTGTGGCAAAAGAAAATGGGTCTGTGACATTACAGTGTAAGGCAACTGGTGCCCACAACCTGATATTATATGGTCCAAAGAGATATGGAAAATATGGAGAATGGAAGCAAAATTTCTTTGATAATGGAGAAATTTTTAGTGAAACACTAACAATTTCAACACTAAAAATTTCCAACATCAATAGAAAAGCAGCTGGATCATATGAATCTGTTGCTAATTTTTTTTTATAAGAAAGAAATGAGATCGTAAGACCAAGCACGAGTCCATATTCTGCACCCGTTATTTTGATCACCCCAAAAAATAATGATCTTAGGTTAATAGTAAATTATACAGCCCTAAACAAACAAAAGTTAGCGACAAATTTCCTCTACCTAGAATAGATGAAATTCTAGATCACATATAAAATAAGAATAAAATATTTACTACCCTAGGTTCAACACAAAGTTACCATCAAGTTAAAATAGCTCAGAATGAAATATTTAAAACTGCGATCTCCAAAACGGAGTGTGGCTCTTATGAATATTTAAGAGTACCTTATGGACTAAAAACGAGTTCAAGTGCATTATGTAGTGCAATTATTGTGAAATTGCATTATTGTGAAGAGATCTAAATAACATAGTTCATTTTGTTGAAGACGTCATTTGTCTGGATAATAATTCAGAAAACCATTTAGTAACCTCAGCAAAAGTATTTGAAAAATTTAGAGAAGGAAATTTAAAATGAAGACCAGAAAACGTATTTTTCTTCAAACAAACAAAAAAATAGTTTTGACACAAGGACAAATTTCCCCAGACCCTGAAAAATAAAATCAGTTAAAAATCTCAAAATCCCTCAAACTATTAAACAATTGAGAGGGATTCTAGGATTAATGAGCTATTTCAGGAGATTCATAAGGAATTACTCACAGGAAGCAAAACTACTAGCTGAAATATCCAAGCAAATTCACAAAAAATTACTTGGTCAATAAAAGCTCAAGATTCCTTAGATTACCTAAAAAAAAGCACCTATTTCAGAATCTATCTGATCATTACCAGATTTCTAAACAGGAAAATTCGTTGTTACATCGGATGCCTCAACTAAAGGAATTGGGGCAATCGAATCCCAAATAATAAACGGAGAAGAAAAGTTATTAAGTAGCCTAGCGTTTAAATGATACATGCACTCTATGTGTTTATGTAATAAAGGCTGACTAAAGTGTTAGATTAGATAAAGCAAAAAACAAAAACTAAAATATTGTTCTAGTGTCTTTAAAAGTGTGTATTATTGTGTGTGTATTGTTTTATATTTGTTAACTTGTGAAAGTATTAGTGTTGTGTTTGTGCTTTTGTTTCTAGTGTTACAAAAATGGTTGAAATTCCACCTTATGATGAAAAAATAGAGTTTAAAGATATAATACCGTTATTGACAAATATTAATGAATACGACGATGAATTTGACAAGAATCCAGCTTATGTCCTGGGGAGGGAGGTTTTGGAAACACTTTCTTGAACTGATTTTGGTACTGATGAACATAATAACGCTGTGGCTACACGTGATAAATTGAATGAGGAAATTAAAGAAGCTAACAAAAAGACTTATGAAACTATGCGTGCTCAAGGATATGACCCCGCAGTATATAGTGCCGAACAAATGATGTTGGATTTAGCTGCTCAAATCACTCCTGCACAGAAAGCCTCAGCAGTACCAAAACCTGTCCCTTTACCTACTGGTAAACAAGGTAGAGCACCAACTTCAAAACCAATTCAAGATAAATGGGGGGTTTCTAGATATGAACAAAATGTTGAAAATTTTAGGGAGAATGAAGGTATCGAAAATACGATGGAATTCAAAAAGAAAAGAATCAATCTGTTGATTTACCAGTGCGAGAATATGATGAGGACGTTCCCGACCCCGAAGACGTTAAACAACTACTATATTTGTTCGAGTTGTTCAATGGTCAAGACACTTATTCCCACGAAAGGGTAACTATCGGGCCATTACGCAAGAAGGAATATTTAGTCATCCCACCTGATTACACTGTTCCAAGGATTAAGCCAGAACATGTTCTAACACAAAATGCTGGGGACCAGCTAGAAATGCGGCACTTCTTCCAGATTGCTTACTTAAATTCTAAAGTATTTGCAGATGACCTAACAGATTCTAACAAAGGGATTGCTGCGAGTTTTGTGCGGGCTTTCATAGTACAAGACGGTTGGCTAGATCCTGATGATTTGTACGAGGTGAGGCGGGCTGATGTTACAGAAATGCCTAGTAAGAAAAATCTTCAAGAATTCAAGAAAAGGATTGTTAATAGTAAGGATAATAATGTTGAAATAAAATCTGGATCAGTAGTGGTAGATATAGAAAAATGCTCTAAAGTGGCAAAACTTATACCTATGGCGGCTGAGTTGGTTTTTAGGACTCGAGGACATCATTATATTACTGATTTATCAGATGAATATAAACAGGCTTACTCTAATATTCTTCAAGCTTGTTTAGCTGGTGACATTGTTGGTTACTTTCCACCGAATTACCTATTTCACAAAATTGCGCATTTTGTATCTGTCAACAGAGCTTATGATGTAATCCAAACGAGCGTATCAACTCAAGCCACTGAGGTACCACGAGCTATACAGATTAGGGCAGGAGCTACACCAGCTGGCACGGCTGTTGTTTGTTCTTCAGTTGCAGTTATTGCTCAAATGAGGAACAAGTATTGGTGGAATGAGGTGTATGGGTTATGTAAGACTAATATTGAGAAAATTGTGAACATGAATAAGCTCATAAAACAAGACCCAAGGAAATGGCATATAAATTATATCGCTTACAGATGCCCGAGGTTGACTCCATCCGAGTCATCGATATTGGAAGATGCGCGAATGTCCGCCGCTTCATTGGCACCTATTGTACAAGCATATATTACTGCTACGGTGGATAGTTCTAGAGGCACAGCAAAGTCATCATTGGTAGGCATAAAAGCGATAGCCAAATATGCTCAAACGGACTCGGGCACATTAAGAGCTATGACCCACTTTTTCAAGAAGTCTTTTTCAAGTTCAGGTAGGGCTACAAACTTAACTAAAGTCCTTGGAAAAATGTCGAATAACACACCGAATGATCCATTTATGGACTAAATTGTAATGTGTTTTTTCAGTATGAGAGTATATTCTATGTGGACGTATATATATATAACCGTATTATATTATTGTATTTCTGGTATGGAATATATTCGAACTAGGCTAGTTTATATGTTCAATGTTTTACATGAGTGCAATGTATTGTGTGTTTCCAAGTGTGTGACATGTATTCGAATTAGTTAGTAGACATAACCGAGTGCTTTAGAGAGTGCTTTAATGCTTCTCGTACCCTAGATACGTGTATCCATGATACACTTACGAGATACAAGATACATGCCATAGTACTGATGCATGTTTAAATGAAATTTCACCTCAAATAAGCGATGAAGCTTCTTCAAAGAAATTCACTGAATTGCGAGTGTTTAATGAATATCCAAAATACAGCTACAAGATACAAGACAGTAGAACAGCAATAGTTGAAAAGAATGCAGGAGATGACAAACGGACAAAACAGGAAGATTTGGCACAGAAGACGAAAAAGAACAAGAGTAAAATGGACAAGGAAGACAAGAAAAAGTAAAAGAGACAAAGGAGACACGAAAAAATTGATTCAAAATCGAAAGGCTACAAAAAAATAAGGGGAAAAAAGCTGAGAAATTTATTTTGAAGAAGCAAGTTTTAGATCTTGTGCGGGAAAATCAACAAATGGAAGAAACGATAAACAGTATAACGTACGCTTCTCGGACCCTAAACCCTGGAGAAGGCAATTACTCAGCTACCCGGCTTGAATTATTGTCAATTATACACCAACTAGATAAATTACGACTGTATCTATTGGGAACATAATTTAAACTAAGTTTAGATCATAAAAGCCTTCAATATCAACAGACTTTCAAAAAGCCGACGGGGATACTTGCACGATGGATCCTAAAAATTCAAGATTTAGATTATGACTTCGAATATCTTAAAGGAAAACACGCAATCCCTTTGGAAAATGAATCCGAGAAAGTTAACGCAATAAAGCCAAAATACTACTCAAAACAGAAATAAAAAATAAAACCGACAATCCTATCAAGGAAGAATGCAAAAACAGTCTACTTTCATTAAATAACATAAAAATATGTCAAAAAAAAGATAAAATCTGTGCTGCCCTAATATATTATTTCCTATAAGACGAAGAACTACCTAAAGCCCCGATAACTTTCAAAAAAGAAATTGACAATTTTTATTGTGACTTAGATGAAAAAATATTGTACAGAATTGTGACTTGACTTAACTTGACTTAATGCTCCTGCCGAAATGCTTCCGGCGTCGAGAGTGATGCTTCATGGTGCCTCCATTTGGACCGGTCTCTTGTAAGGATGTGGACATCCTCCTGAAAGAATAAATAAATTAGGACTAAATACATTTAGGAATAAATAAAACCTTCCATAAACTAAGCAGTAATTTTTTGTTACTTCAGCCTTAACAAAATTGAAGGATTACGCGAATAGCTGTGAAACATGTAACTGGTAAAATTGAAAACAGAAGCAAACAATTTTCTAATATTTTAGGAATTTAAACAAAAGAAAATAGAAGAGATTGACATGAAACCATCCCCTATTTAACAAATGCGATTAATACATTTTTCTCCCAAGTTATACGTGATAGCTCATTTTATATACTATTCGGACAAGATTTTCGAATCCCGTAAGATGAGATTATGAAGTCAAGACAATAATACTCTAATGATTCCGTAGATTATAAATAAGAATTTATCAACAGAATGAGAAAGATTTAGAAACTTGTAAAACAAGAAATCGAAAAATCAAAAATAAAAAAGAAGCAAAAAACATCTTAAATATTAAGAGAGAACTTATTATTCAAATAGGAGATTGTGTTTACTTAAAAAATGAAACGGAAGCCGACGGCAAAAAGCTCTCTGACCAATATTTTTTACCTTATAGAATTATAAACAAATATGACAACAACATTACATTTAAATTCCTAAACCCTAAATCTTAACAACACCTATACAACACATATTAGTCACATAAAAAGGGCGAAATTCACAGAAACATGGACCCAATGCCCAACAACATTGGATTCTTCCAATAATAAAAATAAATCTCCGCAATCAAGACTGAGGGAACTTAGACCTTTTAATTTCAAACAAGGTTATTTTGAGAATAGGAGTAATGAGCAAAATTCAACAAATTTCTAACGATGACAAATATGATTGCTTGCAAAGATAGAACCACCATCACGCAAAAACGCAAAGATAGGGATTCATCTTCCTGTGACATATGGACCAGCAGCCCCCCTCCGCCTTACAGAACTCAGAACCAAATCCCTCATTTGTTCACTTTATAAAGTTTTAAGATAAGAATCTCTTATACGTCCTAAGATTTTAAAGTGTAAATTACTCCATCGGATAACTCTATCGGAACGTTTTCAAATTTCGAAAACAAAATGACCACTTTACAGTTGTATATCTACAAAAAAGAAGCTATTTTTGTAGTTTCATAGTTTTATACATGCTGATAATTCTAACGAAATATTTTTAAAATTTTTAAAACAAAACGTTACTGTACAGTTGTATATCAACAAAAAAGAAGCTATTTTCCAAGCTTCATAGTTTTATACTTTCCGATAATTCTATCAAAATGTTTTCATATTTTGATAACGACCCCCTACCACCCCCAGGCCAATGGAAAAATTGAGAACAGGCACAAGCTATTCTCTAATATTTTAGGAATTTACACTAAGGGTGATGGATGGAACTGGCACGAAACCTTACCTTATTTAACGAATGTGATTAATACAGCTTATTCCCCAGTTATACGTGATAACCCATTTTATATAATATTCCGACGAGACTTTAGAATCCCGTATAATGAAATTATAGAGTCAAGACAATACTATAATGACTCTGAAGATTATAAGCAAGAATTTATCAATAGAATGAGAAAAACTTATAAACTTGTAAAACAAGAAATAGAAAAATCAAAAAGGAAACAAGATGCCAAAAATATCCAGGATGTCAAAGGTGAACTCGATTTTCAAGTAGGTTATTGCGTTTACTTAAAAAATGAAAACAAATCGGACGGCAAAAAGCTCTCTGACCGATACACTGGACCCTAGAGAATAATTAAAAAATATGATAATAACGTTACATTTAAACTATTAAAACCAAAAACGGGAAAAAACTATAAAACGCATGTCAGTCGTATAAAAAGGGCAAACTTCACAGAAATATGGACCCCTCAACCTTCAACATCGAATACCTCGGAGGACGAAAATGAACCACCTCGCTCTAGACTAAGTGAGCTTAAACCTTTTAATTTTAAACAAGGATATTTTGAAAATAGTAGTGACGAGGAGAAATTTAAGAAATTTCTAACGATGACAAATATGGTTACCCCCCAAAAAAGTACCCCCGTCACGCGGAGACGGAGGAACACCGACTCATCTTCAAGTGAGGAGTCAGAGGCATTGGACGATTCGATTTCTCCACAAACACAATTTTTCCCAGATAGAATATCAACCCCTTATCCTCCAAAACGTTTTCCCGACAATTTGGTACACCCTATCACACCAATAGACAGACCTTTATCGTTACAGGATGAATTAAATAAGGCTATACAGACTCCTGGGGACATAGAGTCAGAAAGAGTCAACCAGCCCCAAAGACAAACATTACGAGAAGCAATGGATCTTATTAATTATCAGATTAAGACTAGACAAAGTACATTTAATGCTAGTCCGGCCACGGGTGAACAACAGTATCACAACATAACAGTATCAAAAGCAAAACCAAAGAACTGGGTTTCTTGGAAAGAAACCATGATGCAATCAATTCCCCATCCTCCCGAGGATATGGCTTTCAAACAATGGAGGCACCCCAAGAAAACGTTTGAATCCTCCCAAAGCTCCCAAGAATCCTTCAATTCTCCCGAGCCAAGAAATCAACAAGACGAGTCAATTAGTAAACCCTCTACTTCGCGAGGAGAAGAAATTTAAGAAGGTCAAGCAAGGTCAACACCTAAATCTCAAACTTCTTCTTCAAAAGAACCAGATTCTAAATCTACAAATACCAGTTCCTCAGATACTGACAGTGAATCAGACGCAGATAAGCTCAAGGACTCAGAAGGAACAAGACCACATAGTGCTACTTCCCAAGCTAAAAGGGCACAACTAAAAGGTCAAAAATTCCTTAAGAAACAGTATAAAAAATTTGATTTAATATCGCTAGCAAAACCGAAGAAGAAAACTGAGCCTAAAGAAGAAAAGGTAGCAACAAGATCAGGCCGAGTTGTCAAAAGACCAGATAAATTAGATTTTTAATAAGCAATCTATCGGCCTGGAATAAAATAAAAATAGTTATTTATTGAAAAAATCAAGATAATTTAAAAAAAAATATTTTTTTTATTTGATTTAATTCTTTGCCGCTAAGAAAGGAAAATAAGAAAGAAAAATTTTATGTAAAATCCAGACCTCTGACAAGTACAAATCACTTGTCCCTTTTTAATATAAACAAGAGAATAGGTTGTCACTTGTAATTTTCGATATTGTGTTACTAAGACGAAATATTCCTAATACATGACAGTTGAAAGGCTATGACACTATACAATGACGTTTCTTTTCTACAAAGTCATGGGTTGGGAATATAAAGAATTAGAAATATGTGAGAATAAAACCTCTAATTTAATCATGTGCTTAACCGTCGCTTTTGAACAGTGTCCCTTATTAACATAACAAAATATTAATACGTTGCCACGTTTACCATATGCTTAATCATCCTTGAAACAAGTGCAATTAAATGTTTAATTGTTTAATGTTTAATTGTTTAATTTGTTAAATGTTTAATTTTTGTTTTGTTTAATAACCATATGATTCTGCCTGGAAATTTTTATTATAGAAATTGGCATACTCTGGCATTGGCCGACTATATGGCATGGTCAAAATTAAGAAACACCTATCATGTTTTATCAACCGTCAAAAATTGCCCAAATCACAAATCTGACTGAACCGACAGCTATCGCCCAAAGTAAGACTGCTCAAACAAGCTACAGCTACTGTCCTGCAATCATCTTCATCCCTCTAACTGAATCGTAGAGACCTGAGCAGACACAATATCCAAGCGAGGAGGTACACCCAACACACGCTCCCGAAGGCATCACGACGTACAGCCTGCATCAACTTGAAACCCGACTTTAGCAACGTCACAAACACAGATGAAGATTTGGAAGAAAACAACTTACCCTAATTTTATAACTAGTGCAACAACTGCCAAGTAAGGTATTACTTATTTAAGAATTACCTTAACCTCGTAAAACAATCAACAAACGCTTTAAGAACAACACAAATGCAGAAGAGAGTGGAAACGGAACGGAAGAGCCGTAGTACCAGCTGTACTATCGTACTTAAATTGCTAGGGGATAGGTGTCCCGGGTCCCGCACTTCCCATTTTGTCAGAAAGCGTAAAATTAAAATAAACTTCAACAATCGCTAAAGTCTCAAGCAGTAAATATGATTTGAGGTGAAAGACTGAAAAATGACATTATCCTTAGACATCAGTTCAATTAGTGAAATGGGCGAAAATAGAAAAATTGTGATTATGCCTAAAACTAACATTCTAACAATAGGTGATGAACAATACAAGAAAATGCCAATATTAAAGTGAAATTGGAAATCAAAATAAATTTAAATCTAACAATAAGTGACGAATGATACAAGAAAACGCCAATATTATAGTGAAATTTGAAGTAAATGTGTCAGTGTAATCTTTATCATATAATTTTAATGTATTTGTATGCCTTAATGTTAGAATACCTGGGATTAATTGGAAACTAAATACAATACAAACAAATTCAAATAAAAGACAAACAATTGGAATCAGATATTCACGTGTAAACCTTGTTCATGTCAAGTGATGTATTAATATAATTCAAGTGTAAGGTGTAGGATCAATACAAGGTGTAGGAATATATACATTTTCTTTAAATAATCATTTTTGAGGTGAAAGAATTAAAATAAAAATATTTTGACAATAAAAAGTTTTAAGAAAGGTAAAATTTAAGGAAAGGGAATGTTCTGATTGACGAGGGCGTCAATCTACAGCAGGATAGGGGATATGTGACACATGGACCAGCAGCCCCCCTCCCCCTTACAGAACTCAGAACCAAATCCCTCATTTGGTCACTTTAGAAAGTTTTAAAATAAGAATCTCTTATACGTCTAAAGATTTTAAAGTGTAAATTCATCATCTCATAAGATTTGTGCTTTTGGCACAAGTTTTAAAGCAAGCAAAAAATGATACTTTTTACTTTTGGCACAAGTTTTACAGCAAGCCAAAAATGATACTTTTTAAAATTGGCACAAGTTTTACAGCAAGCAAAAAAAGATACTTTTTAAACTAACAAAATTGGATTCAAAAATGTAACTTTTGATTAAAGCCAATTAGAAACCAGACTTCTATTACTGGTTTGGTCAACGAACTAGAGGTGAAAATCCTCGTTGTAATAAATCTTTTGCAAGGAGGTTAGGCCATATGTTGGATAATTAAAAGAACAGTTGTATTGCAACATTTCTGAGGTCAGTCTACCCAGTGCTCAATTTAGAAATCCGGGTTGATTCTGGATATATAAGGTAGACCTGGAAGCCAGAAGAGTATTCAGGAAAATTCTGTCTTTGATGAACAATGTACAGCTAATTCATATTGAAGTCATTTTTATCTGAAGTTGTATACGAAGTAAGAAAATAAAGCTATTGTCAATAATTGTCTTTGTCTATGAGTCAAGGTATCAGGTACAGTTCCTATTGTCTGTTGGATCGTTCCCACGGGAATCTGCACAGCTCGGGAGACCTGAACATCACGATAATGATTCTGTCTCCATGGTTATAGAGATTTGTTAATAGAACCCTCTCAGTCTATGCCCCTTAACTACCCTGCTCCCATGTTCAAATTTGCACATCCACTTAACTTAACTTTATAAGAAACCCCCCCCGTAACATTCCAGCAAAAATTGGGAAGGACTGGACTATACGATTTCCCCAAAAACCATAATTTTTCCCGATACAATCTTAACTCTTACCCTCAAAACGATTCCCAGACGACATGCTACCCCCTATCACACCATACATAGACCCGTAACATTATATTATGGATTAAAAAAGCTATACATACTCCCGGTGACAAAAGGTCAGAACAAGTGAATCAGCCCTAAAGGCAAACATTGCGAGAGGCCATGGACTTAATAATATACCCAATTAAGATCAGAAAAAGTACGCTTGAAACAAAAGTGGTCACCAGTGAACAACAATACCATGATATAACAGTATCAAAAGCAAAACCAAAGGACTGGGTATCTTGGAAGGAAACCATAATGCAATGAATTCCCTATCGTCCTGAGGACATGGCTTTCAAACAATGGAGGTATAACAAGAAAATGTTTGACTTCCCTAAGCTCCAAAGAATCCTTCAACTCACCTGAGCCAAGAAAACAACAAGAAAAATCAATAAACAACCCTTCTACCTCCCTAGAAGAACAAAAAACAGTTTGATTCCCCTACAATCTATGGGTTTGAAAATTGTTACTTTGCAATTCAATGTCTCAATAGCAAAAATTTAGCCAAAAATTATCTAAAAAGTAATCAGACAAAAAGCATGACAAAAACAAGAGCTAAGAGCACACATAGCACTTGTGACGAGATCGGAAGAGCCAAGAGCTCATATGGCAAAGCTCAAGCGAAATTCGAAGGATCAACTGATCAATTTTAAAAAGAATATCAGAGGCTTAATGTCAGTCATGATTTAAAATATGAGCTCTGAAACACAAGGTCCTTCTAAATATCAAGATTCATGAGGATACGATCACCCACTCGTAATTAAAAAATAGCTCATTTTTTTCTAATTTTTCCTCTCATTTCAGATAGTCGAATCGGGGAAAACAACTTTATCAACTCAATTTGAGCATGAACCTGACATGCATACCAATTAACATCGTCCTAACACATCCAAAAGCGCTGAACTCACCAAAGCACTGGACTCCTCCCCCCTAACTCCCCCAAAAAGAGCAGATCCGGTCCAGTTACGTCAGTGACGTATCTACATTTGCTTATTCTAACCACCAAGTTTTATCCTGATCTATTTACTCTAAGCGTTTTCCAAGATTTCCGGTTTCCTCTTCCGACTCCTCCCCCTGGTCACCGGATCTGGTCGGTATTTAAAATAAGACCTCTGAGACATGAGTTCCTTCTAAATGTTAAACTTCATTAAAGTCCTTTCACCGGTTCTTAGGTTAAATATACCTCAATTTTTCTACTTTTTCCGAACTGACACCCCCCCAACTCCCCCAAAGAAAGCGGATTCAGTCCGATTATGTCAATCACGTATCTAGGACTTCTGCTTATTCTTCCCACCATGTTTCATCCCGATCTCTGCACTCTAAGTATTTTGCAAGATTTCCCATTTCTCCCTCCAACTCCCCCAGTATCACTGGATCCAGTCGGGGTTCAAAATAAGATCTCTGAAACACGAGGTCCTTTTAAGATCCAGTCGCCCGTTCTTAAGTTAAAAATAACTCATTTTTTTTTTAATTAACCCCCCCTCCTAACCCCCCCAAGAGATAAAATCCATTCCAGTTATGTCAATCAAGTTTCTAGAACTTGTGCTTATTCTTCCCATCAAGTTTCATCGCGATCTCTCCACTCTAAGTGTGTTCCCAGATTTCCGGTTTCCAAGATTTCTGTTTTCCCCACCCAGCCCATTATGTCACCGAATCCGATTCGAATTGAAAATGGAGGTTTTGAAACATAAGATCTTTCTAAATATCAAGTTTCATTAAGATCCGATCACCCATTCGTAAGAGAAAGATTCCTCAATTTTCACGTTTTTCAAGATTTTAGGTTTCCCCCCTCATCTCCCCCCTAATGCTACCGGATCTGGTTGGGGTTTCTAATAATATTTCTAAAGCACAAGATCCTTCTAAATATCAAATTTCATTAAGATCTGATCACCCGTTCGTAAGTTGGAAATACTTCATTTTTTCCAATATTTCCAAATTACTAACACCCCCCCCCCCCACTCCAACTCCCCAAAAAACAGCGGATCCAGTCCGTTTATGTCAGCCATGTATCTTGGACTTTGGCTTATCCTTACCACAAAATTTCAGCTTGTTCTTTCCGCTTTAATCGTTTTCCAAGATTTCAGCCACCCCCCCCCCCCACAACTCCCCCCACACTGGATCCGGTAGAGATTTAAATATGACATCTGAGTTACGAGGTCGTTATAAATATGATATTTCATTAAGATTTGATCAATCATTCGCAAGTTAAAAATACCTCATTCTTTCTAATTTTTCAGAGTTAAGCCTCCCCCCCCCAACTCCCTCAAAGAGAGCAGATCCGTTCCGGTTATGTCAATCACGTATATAGGACATTGGCTTATTTTTCCGCCAAGTTTCATGCCGATCCCTCCACTAAGTGTTTCCCAAGATTTTAGGTTCCCCTCCAACTCCCCCAAATGTTGGGATTTAAAAATAAGAGCTTTCAGACACAATATCAATCTAAATATCAAATTTCATTAAGATCCGTTCACCCGTTTGCAAGTTAAAAACACTTATTTTTTCTTATTTTTCCGAAATTAACCGTCCCACCCCCTCCCCCTCCCCAGATGTTTAAATAGGAAAAATAACTATTTCCAATTTGATTTGGTCTGTTCTCCGATACGCCTGCCAAATTTCATAGTCGTAGCGTATCTGAAAGTGCCTAAACTAGCAAAACTGGGAAAGACAGACCGACAGGCCGACAGAATTTGTGATCGCTATATGTCACTTGGTGAATATCAAGTGCCAAAAAATAGCATTTGACTACTTAGTGACTCCAGCAAAGTTCCTAACCGACTTCAAAAGCAAAGGCTAATTATATGCTGAATGTAGGTTCCATAAATTTGAGTATGCGTCACATAAATCTTATACTATCTCACTACTTCGTGACTCCAGCAAAGTTCATAATCGACATCACAAGCATACGTTAATTAAATGCTGAATATATGTTCCATAGCGAAATTGCAAAGTCGTGAGATCCTGGTTTACAGGGAGGTCAAAATTCCCACAACTAGTGAATATATACAAAAAGACTGAAGAAATTTGGCAGTCAATTTCTAGACGGGTGGAAGTGAAAAACTAGCCTGGGTAGGATTTTAAGACAATATTGATTTGTACCTAAGCCTGAGTTTATCCATGTTTCAGTTTTCAATTTGTTGCATTACACCTACTGTACAATTTGTATGTAAGCACTGAAATAAATTATTATTTGTGATTTTATCATCTTAGTTTATGAATCCAGATGCCAGGCATAATTCCCGTGGTCTTTAGAAACGCTTTATAGGGAATCTATGCGATAAACCAAGACCCATCCACCCCCAAGATGATTATATTACTGAGAAGATTGGGCATTATCAACAGCGTCCCTCTATCTTAATCTCTCACTTGTTTAACCCCTGTAGGATCTTAATCTTTCACTCGTTTCACTCCCATAACGTCATTTTAAGTTGAACCTCCCATATTGTTTTATTATCAACATACCCCCCTGTAACATTATTAACAATACCCCCCTCCCCCCGTAACAGTAGTGTATCAAGTTCGTCCTTCTTTCAAAACAATTTTAAAATTGATGATTACCCTAACTTCTTCAGGGCTGGCATAAGCGAAACGAATGGTCAAACTATTAAGGGTTATTAGTAATAACATAAATACTAGTTAAAACTTAGGTATACCAAACTTAATAAGTGAAAACAGTTATGCTGTTATAATAAGAGTGAAGAAAAAACTTCTGTTTCAAAATGACAGTCAAACGTAGACACAAAAATTGAAGAACTGTGTTTTTCCTTATCAAACACAACCTCTATGATACTTTTAAAACCTAATAAATTTATGAATATGTTTTTATCACAGCCTACTTTATTTAATTTTTATTTATAGCCAAAATTTTGGCTAGAGAGTAAACCAGAAGTATTTTAGCCAGAAATAAGAGAGCATCTTTGTCATGTGGAAATTCGAAGTAGGAACAATCAACCCGTGAGATTAGAAAGGTTGAACTTTTGGCTTTTTGACATTCAGTAAAAAAAAATCTATATGTTTTAATCAAAAACTGTGTTATCTTTTTTTATTTGTTAGTGGTAACTAGTTTTCATTTAAATAGATCACCATTTTTTTTACGCACAAGCTTCTTGTTATCAGCGTAACAATTTTGTTATCAATAATAGAATCAAGGACGGCTAAATACCAGTTTAAGAATAAAAGATGAGATATGATTCTCGGAATAAAGTATTACCGAAAACTCAAAAACAAAAATTGCAACAAAAAATACATACCACACATCCAACAGTTGCAAAAAAAATCAGCCAAAATTCAGGTGATCCAAGGACATTGGAACTATATGGCTCATGTTCATTCTTGTTTCGGTTTTTTTTTTTCAGTGAAGGAATGAGGGAAGGTTAAATGTCTGCTTAAAAATAAGAGATGAGAAATAACGCTCAGAAGAAAGTATTAACAAAAGTTTGAGCACAAAAAATTACAGTAAAATACATCAACCAAAGCTGCAATAAATAATATTTGTTTTCTAGATTGACCCAGTGGTCAGTCTAGAAAAGGTCTTTTAGGAAAAATACGAAAATGAGCATTCTTAATTTTTTTTTTATTGTTTCTATGTCTTTGTTTCTGGCAACTGTGAGTGCAATGGTTGTATTAATTGCAAGGAATTACCACAGAAATACAGCTAGAAAGAGGAATAGATAAAACACTAGAATGGTATGCAGACGACAAATGTCAAAAAAACGCATTCGGCATATTCTATTACAACACAATGAATTAACTGAGAAACAAAGTCCTTCTAAATATCAAATTTCATTAAGATCTGATCACCCGTTCGTAAGTTAAAAAAACCTAATTATTTCTAATTTTTCCGAATCAACAGTCCTTAAACCACCACCCCCCCCCAGATGGTCGAATCGGGGAAGTGACTATTTCAAATTTAATCTGGTCTGGTCCCTGATACGTCAACCAACTTTCAGCGATCGCTATACTGATCATGTATCTAGGTTCGTATCTTCTTCAAGTAAAAATCGGAGTGGGCCAGGATTGGAACCTGAGACCTCTCACACCCTAAACATGAATGATGCTACCAGCAAGCCACATGTATGAACAATAATCATTTCTCTTATCGACAAATAAAACTTTTCTCAAACTATTTGGTTCACTCCCCCCCCCCTCCCCAGATGGTCAAATCGGGGAAGCGACTATTTTAAATTTAATCTGGTCCGGTCCCTGATACGCCGGCTAACTTTAGCGATCGCTGAATTAATCATGTATTTAGTTCCAGATCTCCTTCAAGTAAAAATTGGGGTAGGCCTGCATTCGAACCTAAGACCTCTCGCACCCTAAACGAGAATCACGCCACCAGACCAACAAGCCAAATTTAAGACCAACAATCCTTTGTTTAATCGGAAAACAAAATTCTTCTCAATTATCTGGTTCGCCTGATCCACGCCCCAGATGGTCGAATTGGGGAAGCGACTATTTTTAATTCAATTTGGTCTGGTTTCTGATACACCTACCAACTGTCATCGTCCTTGATTATCTGAAGGAGCCTAAGCTAGCAAAACTGGGACCGATTAACAAACAGAGACAGACTGATGGACAGAAATTACGAACGCTATATGTCACTTGCTAAATACCAAGTGCCATAAAAACTGTATATTCAAAATAACAATATTACTCATAAAGCTAAATACCCTATCTCCTTTCTAAAACTCCTGAATAAGGATTCTCCTTCTGATTCGTCAAAGATTTATATATATTAAGGATGTATGTTTATGAGAAAACTAAATAATGAGTCGAATGTAAGAAAGTAAAAGAAGGAATTCCATAAAATAATTAATTGTTTGTTTGTAAGGAATTCATTCGACTGAGGAAAGAATTTTTTGGGTGTGGTATATAAGGAAGGAATGGATGGAAATTATATTAAATTTATTTATTTATTTTATTTTCTTTATTTCCCTCAAAAAATGAGGAGTATGCTACAATATAATATAAAGAAAAAACAACTGATAACACTTACAATCAAAACGTATCAAATATTGATCGAACACTTACAAAAAAAAAAAAAAAAAAAAAAGAAAAAAAAAAAAAAAAAAAAAAAAAAAAAAACACTTGCTAAATAGATTAGCCTATAAATCATGAAGAGCCAGAACTGTTACTAAAAAACGGAAATAAATTGTGGCCTAAAAGGCTAATTTTCGCCCTATCTTCAAATGTTTTATATTTTTTCTTTATACAGACTACAGGATCCTTCACATTAAGCTTTAAAACAATCTCAGTGTTACTAAAAGAAAGGGGGAAACCAAGTAAAAATTTACAAAATTTAAAATAAGCAACTTTAATGGGCGAAAGATCAGAAGGTCTGAAATTTCGGAAGAGGAGGGACGGGAACAATACGTGAGGCAGAGCAACAGCGCTATACATACGACCAAGGACGTCCCGACGGTAAAGACCCCGAAAACGAATTAAAAGACCAAATGCCTTGCGTAGTTTCATCTGAACATGCTGAACCAGGACTGGTTTGAAATCTCTTTTCGAAGCAGCATAAGGTAATCCCAAATAAGTGACTATTGGCGACGACTGAAAAATAACACCATTGCCGCAATCGAGAGTCGCCCTGACATTATCCTCTAAACAATTTACAACAAAAAATTGACATTTTTCAAAACTGATAGAAAGGCCCAAACCTTTTAAACAATTAATTAAAATATTAAAATTAGAAACAAGACTAGACTTGGACCGGCTTAGAAGGATAATGTCATCAGCATATGCAATGTAAGACAGATTTCGAGATAATGAAACAAACGAGCAGGAAAGAGAATTAAGGGCAGTAGCTAAACAAGAATTGAATATATAAGGAGAAATAATTCCTCCTTGTCTAATTCCTCTACCCACTTGAATTAATTTGGACTGAGATGAAGACGAACTCGGACAGATACGGATCTTTAAACCAGAATACCAAGAGCGAAGGACTCGTATGACAGCTAGGGGCAATCCACCATGGATTAAAGTGAGCAGAGCGGATGCATGAGAAATGTTATCAAAGGCCCCTTTGATATCAATCAAGAGGGCGTATAGCGGTTGACCAGAGATTCTCGCTTCTTCAATAACTTTGCTGAAAGATGCATGGGCATGGTCACATCCCAAACCTCTCTTGAAACCAACTTGATTAGAACCAGTGTCAAGAATTTCAAGAAGATCCTTCAAACACAACTCAAACACTTTCCCAATCATAGAACCCCTAGTAATTGGCCTCCAGGAGCTACAAGATGACAAGTCTTTTTTCCCGCTCTTAGGAATAGGCGTAACTATGCCAATATAGAATGACGATGGTACTAAACCAGTAGTAAGTAAAAGGTTGAAAAATGCCAGTAGAGTAATAAGAAAAGAAGAAGGAGCAAGTTTGAGGTGATTAGCAAATAAGCCATCATGATCCTTAGCCGACTGCGCCTTTAACGTTTTGATTGCTCCACGTAACATATCCTCAGTAATCCTGTAATCAGTTGAAAAATTCTTCAACCTTTCATCTAATTGCAACACAACACTGTTAGAATCGTACGAAGTCGACAACTTAGAAAAATAATTTTCCCACTCTTTTAGCGACGGTGTGGAATTAGTATCAGGCATGTTAATCCGCCTATTGCCTCGGAGAACATTCCAAAGGAGATTTTTGTCCTTGTCGTTATCAATGTTTGAAGAAGCTTCTTCTATGATCAGGTTATTATGACGACGGAGCTCTGCTTGGAATTCAGCCTTTCTCTTTTTCATTAGCAAAAAAACTGGATGCGAGTCTCTTGGCTTACCGAGGGCTCGCCATTCCCAATACGCTTGTTTAGCCGCCTTATTAGAATTTACCAAAAAAGGATTGAGGCTCCAAAAAGGTTTCTGCGCGCCCAATCTTATCCTATTAGTAGGAAAAACTGCCGCAGCACCATACTTTAAGCAATGGATTAATTCAAAATAAAGACAATTAATAGTCAAAGAGGGATTACTATCCATTGAATCCAAACTATCAGGGATATAGACTTTATCAATTAAAGTCCCAACTCTTTCTTGGTAAAGCGGTCTAAAATTTGGATTCCAATCAACCCGATCAAAAAATTTAGGAAGCTTATTACCAGAAAAACGAACTGGGGAAGGACGAGAAGCCAAAGGGGGTATAAGGAACTGAAGCGGCATGTGGTCACTAACGGGGAAATCTTCGATTACAGTAACCACAGGCAAAGGATCACTTGGGTTATAAGAAAAAACATGATCAATATTAGTTGTACTACCACTCCAATGAATATAAGTAAAATCCTGGGACTTCGGTAAAACAGAAAAATTAGGAAGACAAGAAAATAAAATTGTACCCCTTTCATTTGCTATATTTGGATCACAGTTAAAATCACCTAAAATATAAGTACGCAAATTTGACTGTAAACTAGAGACAAAACGACTAAGATTAAAACAGCATTGAGTAAACGCATCAAAAGAAATATCATCATGGTAATCAGTCGGAAAATAACAATTAATTAAAACTACGTTTGAAAAACTACAAGCTAAAAAATTTGTATCAATTGCTAGAATAGCTGCATTAAGAGACTTGGGTAAAATAGTAGCTAAACCACCAGAGGGACGTCCACCAGTCGGTGTAGCGGGAACAGCAAAAATGTCATGCTCAGTGGACAGACTAGAAAGCAGATTCAACGAATGATCAAGGAGGTGGTGTTCCTGAAGACATAATAACGATGATTTTTCATTCAAAAAACTATGAAGTACAGGTAATTTCCCTAACACACCATTTGAATTAAAAGACGTAATACAAAGTAATACATTCATTTACAAAATTTCTTTAAAATCGGACACCTAAAGCTGTAAACTGGATGATCATTCGAGCCACAACTGGCGCATTTAACTGGCGCTTGACATGGGGAGTCTTTAGTCGAAATGTGATTACCGCTACATCGGGCACATTTGAAACATTCAGATTTACACTGATTTTGAACATGGTTAAAACTTTGACATTTAAAACAACGCCTAGGCTGAATACGATCACGTTCCACTCGGAAAATCTCATAACCGAATTTGATGCCATGTTTGATGTAAAAATGCAGGTATTCTTCAGTTTGAAAAATAACTCTTACAGTTTGCGATTTTCCTAGCCGGTTAAACTCGATTATACCCGGAAAGTCCAATGCGTAGGCACTAACATCAAAATCAATGTCCACACTCCTGATAATTCCAAAAAATCGCCGAGGCTTGGAAGTTATTATGCTTTCAGGAAAATTAACCTTTAGATCACAACTGAGCTTCGATGCATCTTGACATGGTACCGATACCATAACACTATCCTTAGTTGCTTTAACATAACGAATATTTGCACACCCTGTCTTATCAAATTCTTTCTTGCGGCAGACAGGATCCTTCAGTAGGAGAGTGGGTGGGTTTTTTATCACTATGGTCTCTAATGGGACAGTCTTTAGTGGGAGAGGCGGCCATTCATGGTGGGGCACAGTGGGGGGATTGAGATCAAGATCATTGCCAGGCGTTATTTTTTTCTCTAAATTAGATTCGATACGCTCAATAGAAGAAAGTGTTTTTTCAAGCTTTCGGGAATAGTCATAAACAAGTTTATCAAGCCGGACGCTGATGTCAGGCTTTAATACTGGACATTCATTAAAGCTCCGTGGGACGATTACAGGCCATATGAACTGTTTCGAATCAAGTTCTATGATAAAACGCATTATGTCCGAGGCAGTAGTCTTTTCAGCTGTTTTTCTTCTCCTTTCTTGCAATCTACCAGCTTTACGACACAGACATGCGAGCAGCGTTTTTGCTACATTCAACTCCTCTAAACGATAGAATCCTGCCATTGCGTTAGATATTTCATCAACACTTATTCCTGCTTTCAACGAATCAAGAGCGAAGAATAATATCGAATTAACTACGACATGCGAAATTCCTGTCTCTGACACAAAAGTCTTATCAAAATCGCATGCATTGACTGGCTGGCTTGTGACGTCAGATATATTGTCACTTGCAATTATCTCAGTGGAATGTTTATTTGGTCTTGAAATAGACTGGATTGACAGGTCCACGCTTCGACTGCATGAATTTTCAGCTACAGAATTAGTATTAGCGGGAATGGATTTTTGACTGCTGATTATCGGGGATATACAGGGATTATTATCAGAGATGCAAGATTAATGTACTTCATCGTTATTTGAACAGATTAAGCAAATCCAATTCGGTTTTTCTTTACGCTCAATTGGGGAAATGCCTGCACACTGTGGGTGAAACATCTCGAGACATTTTGTGCATTGCAGGGTAATCCCCTTGCCACAAGATCGACCACAACCAGGACAAATAAATATTGACATTTCTCACTCCTTAGGTCTGGGGTTAAATAAGCAAGGCCAAAAAAATAAAATCGCCTTTAGCGCTCCATTAAGCTTATAATGCAATAGAATCCTTTATGTAGGTCAATAAGTATAGTAGGGATTATGCGTCACTATAATCCCTATTGCGAAATTTTTGAGTTTCTTCACATAAAACTTACTGAATTAATAATGTCCATGCAATATCCAATTTAGATATTGACACTTTGAACTCTGAACTGATACTGATAAGTTATATAAATAAATGATAAGTTATATGGGGCTTAAGGAGTTGGAAGAGCTTTTGAGTGCATAAGGACCATTTTCTGTAATCTAATCGCTTCTTAATATAGAATAGAACATATTTATTCACTAGAGATACTCGTTTGTCCGTCCGCATCTTGAATATGTTTCTACGGTTGGGCATCCGCAAATTTCGCAAAGATGTTCAACCAAATTAATTTTATTCAAAGAACAGCACTTAACTTCAAGATACGAAAAAAAGTGTCCCTTGTGTCCGGGAAAAATTATAGAAGAAAATTCCTCTTTTTTACGCTTGTACTGACCTTCAGTTCACAGTCTTTTCATTTTCATATAAGAAATTATTTGGTCCATATAATATGGCTCAAAATATAAATGGGTGTTTTCAAAATTTTTATTGATTTGTTTTTATAAAATGACGGTGCATTCCTTTGTCAGTTTTACATATAGAAGTGTTTTAAGCCTCTAATATGTTGTTCTGCTTTTGGTTTTACTTCATAATAGAAATGCAACCCATGCAAGCTTGTGAGTTATATCTAAAGTACATTTTATCTTAACGTTTGCAATTACTTAAAACTTTGAAGCGTAAGCAAAGTTACATTATTCTGGTCTAACTGATCAACTATCTATAAAAAGGCAAACAAGCAATCAAATTTTAAAATTGTCAATAATGTAACAAGCTTAGCTTATGCCTCCTTTAGATCCCCCTTTCTTATATCCCCTTTAGGCTCCCTTCATAAAAATTCTATCAGCCTTTAAATTTCTATCAGCAAAACGAAATTTATTTTATTATTACATATATCATTTTCCTGACTGAAAGACAAAGAACGAGTTCAAATAAACAATTTAGCAAGTAATTGTAAAATCCCAAGAACTATTATACTAGTTGTTTCACATTTTAGTTTTAATGGGCGGCTTTTGAGATTTCTATTCGTTAAACAGAGGGGTCTTGAAATCAAATAGTGTGAATTAACTCAAGGATAAACGGCAATTCACCCTTTACCGTTATTAGGATTTAACTCAAGAATAGCTTGTACAAATTTGTCCTCAGTCTTTAAGTAAGAAAAATTTTATAAGAACAAAATTCTAAGTAAGAAATATTTGTTAAATATCCGTGACACCAAAATTGATAGCCTCTACCTAATCTCTAGTATAACTCCAAAAGTAAAAAAATCTTTAGAGGGAGAATATCAGAGAACGATTCTAACAGCAGCAAATAATATGCTAAAATAGCAATAGATAATTGCAAGTCAAACACATTTAATTAAATTTCAGCTTTCAATCAAGTTTCCAAAAATCTCATCCCCCTGTTTACATCCAAGAGACCCAATATTCATCGACTGTTATCAGACAAATAATGCAAATTTGCTTTCCAGATTAATGTCTACTACCTTATATCAGCCATTGGTATCACATTGGGTGTCGCTGAGTCTCTTCTTCTCTCTTAAATATCATGAAACGACCATTTCCAGCTTCTATTGACATTGTTATTCTATTTTTGAAGGTGTGCTTCTTTTATATCACGGTGAGAATTCTGCGCCTGAAAAGGTATGTAATATATGTGAAGTAAACAGACACATTTTACTGCCGGGCTTGCCTCATATACCTTGCTTTGGTACGGTGATCAACGAATAAGTTTTTTTTCAACAGATGAAACACAATTGATGAAACGAAATGTTGAGCAGGAGACGTAAGATGGCACGTACGCAGGGGGTGGGATCCAGCCCCCCCCCCCAAAAAAATCCCACGATTTGATTTTATTTTCACATAGTCTTCTTATACCTACCACAGAATAAGGAATTTGAAAGATTTGTGTACCCCAAAACACATTCCTGCGTACGTACCTGGACAGGGGAATTCAATCACACCATCCCTTTACCGCAAAAAAAGTAGTTTTTTATTGTTCGACTATAGACCACTGTCTATAGTGTTTCGCATTGTTTCGCAACAAAAGACTCGAAACAAAACTCGAAAACATCTAATGGAGAAGACAAACAAAAAGAAAGTACTAAAAACGAAACAAAAATAAAAATAGACGAAAATAACCACAGGGTATCCAGTTACTTTAAAAATGTAGAGTACAGAAAGTAAACAAGAAGACATAACTCAGTGTTTTATATACATGGTATTGAGAGGATTATCCAAGCATATAAATAAATAGTAGCCAAATTAATGATAAAATAAAATTTTTAGCAACTTCAGAAACAGGGTCTGGAAAATGGTCCTAGCGTCAAATAATATCACTAATTCCATCTAGAGTTCGACCAATCTTGCCGATATTGTTTTCTGTCATTAACTTAGTAAATTTGTTAGTTTCAGAAACTGAGACCCAGTGCTTATTACTATGCTAATATTGCCTTACAATTACACCAAAGGAACTGAAGAAACGTCAAATACCAGATCAGGCGTTGGTCACTTTTTCTTCGGTAGTAGCGCAAAATTTAACTGTTTTAAGCTACAAAGATCTCATCGAGATTTTCTCAATTTAGAATTACGCAAGCATTACAACTTATAGCATAGGAAAGAAAAAAAACAGATAGAAAAACAAGTATTTAGTTAGATACCAATCAGAAACATTTTCTGAATTTGATAATCTCCGCTGTCACAGTTATATACTACTCACACCCTCCTAAAAGACCGACACATAGTCCCTAACTATTTGTAAAATGAATATACAGATATATCTTGCTGAAAACAAATATCAACAAATATCCAGCAGATTGGTGTTTGCTTTTAGACTGAGGACTCTTAAAAACACGCGTTAGAAGACCAAACTTTGTGATAAACTAGCACTTTACTGAAAACTAAGGTTTATTAGAGAATTGAGACCTAAAAATGTTTATTAGAGAATTCCATAGCGGGCAAAAGACTATGCTGAGCTTTACAAACTTTATTTCTGTTGGCTAACTAAGGAATAATCTGCTCCTAATAATGTTTTGTGTTTTCAGTCAAGAGCTATAGTTTCATAATTCTAGAGCCATGGGAAAACAACAACAGCCAGTGTATTTGGAGGAGCTTTTTAAAAATATGATGCATAAACTAGGAAAACGAAACTTCAGTAGGTCAAAACTTTCAACTTCTCTCTTTACTTTAACATACAAAAAAATTAATTAATTTTTGGTAGAAGAACATACATCTTTAACACCAATTAATTAACAATAAATTAATTATTGATACGGCAGTTCGTTAGGGGAAAACCAAAGAGGTTCGGCCGGGCTAACGAAGAACTGATTTTTGTTTTGGGATGAATCTAATTAACTTATTTTCGAAATTCCAATATGACCAAATCAGCAAAAAAATTGATCAATTCCCACAATTTTATGATTATAGCTATTATATACAAAACAAGGTTGTTCTATTTATGAATGGCACAGCTGAGACCGGACCAGAAAAACGTGTTCAAAAAGCCAAGTTGAAACAAAATTATCTTTCTCCACGAAAAAATGAAAATTAGATTCGTACATCCAGATACAGTTCTGTATATTTTGAAGATACATTACTATCAGTATTTGGGCTCTTGAAAAAAATCGCGTGAGCAATAGACAAGAGCATGGTAAATATCCGACATACATTTTTTCTCCTTGGTATTTTTCAGCGTTGCCAGTCAACTTATTTGGTTTTATGCAAAGTCTGATGGTTTAATCTAAGTTAGCTTTTTAACCCATTTCTAAGATTTATAACTTAATTTAACCTAACATTTAATATCAAAGCTTGCATAAGACTGAAAATACTGATTCGTAAAGCTAATTGAATCCAAGCATGAAAAAGGAATTTCGGACAGTCACCGGTGAACGACGACGTTAACCAGATTTTGGAAATTCACAGTAACAGCTCTACTAAAATAACTATTCTTTCTTCTGAGAAGGAAGATCAAAGTTCGAGTCACTCTGTAAATACAAACAAAAGGAGACTGTTTGGTGTGACAACTTTTTGGATCACTACTTTTTGTGGATTCTGTACAATTAATAGAACTCACTGTGGCACTAAGCTGCCTTACTAAGCACTTTCTAAGACCAAACTATTCTTCTCTCATACACCTGTCTATAGCATCTCTCAGTCTAAAGATCATCGTGTTACTAAGTAATTTACGGTCTACAAAGACCAGGCTAATGCCTAGATAAATACCACAGTCACTCACTTAACACCTGTCTTATATAATGGTTTAATTAAGCTTTTTTTTCTGAAATCGCAAGGTACTTCCCCTTTTCCGTAAATCATATTTACAATCTTCAGGAGGTTATTTCTAACCTCAGGGGCACCCTGATTAAGAAACTCATCTTGTATTGTCTAATCATGCACCGGCTGACATGATTTCCCCTTTCTTTCTGTGATTTTCGCATTAGAAATTGAAATAAGAATTGGGAAGCTAAGAAAAGCAAGTGCCTGTCCTTTAGATATCTCATTTCCCCTTATTAAAATACTGGTTTTGAAGGTGTTCCTCTGATCTCGTTTATTCTCCTAACTATACAGAGAATTTTTTTGATTGGCAGAGAAAAAATCCTTCTTTCTTTTAAAGACCTGGGAGCATTCAGAAGTCTCAGTTCCACATTTACCTTAATTCTATTGCTTATCTTGTCAACTTAACTGATAAAATTCCTCAAAAGCCTAACGCCTGACGTAGATATCCATTTAAGAGCCAAAAATAACATTTTACTTGGTTAATCACAATGTATTAGTTCGAAATTTTCACTGAATTCAATATTGACCTTTCCCTAGTGAAATTGGTTTATCTTTTATATCAAACAAATCACAAGTAGTCATATATCATATTCATTGTTTCACCCTCCCTGTTCCGAATGGAGTAACCCAACGTACTCTCCATGTTCGACACCACGTCTTGCTAAGGAGATTTCCCAAAAATTGAAAATTACTGACGAGCTTATGGTTGTTGAAACCTTGTATAAAAATAAATGAGTGTCCCAATTAACATTAAACGAGATGTCTTCCTCAATAATGCCAATGTGTTTCCTTAACCCTAGAAGGGTAAAAATTCGTATATTTTACGACACCAAAACACATTTTGCAAGTTACCATGGAAACGGAAGCTTTGCAGGAACCCACCTCCCATATATACTAATACTATGCTTAGTCAGTTCTAGTGCTGTCATCGGGTATTTATTATCTGAACTGGTTGGGGAAATACTAAGGATTAGTGGTATAATTTACAAAAGCTTTACTATCTAAGTAACTTTCTCACCTGTTCGTGAAAACTTGTGTCTATATTAAAACTGCGTCATTACAAAGCTTTTTTGAACAATGGGGTCCGATCAGTTTTCAAACGTTTTTTGCAAGCTTCATAGCAAATTTCGTCTCATATATCATATGAAAATGCTGAATTTAGCTTGAAAATTTTCTGGTTTAACATAATTGTTTGCCTATCTGGGAAACAAATAGAAACGTCACACTTGACAACAGGACATCGGTTACATTTGCAGCCGAGCTTCTGAAAAAATGTTCGACTTAAGACAATTGGGACTGTATGAAAAAAAAAGGGATATTCTGGCAGAGCTGCTTGTGAGCAATGGGAGAATTACAGGAACCGGAATGTTCTGTTTCGATTAGGAGCTGAGTCTAGTGTCTTATCTAGCTAATCTATCAAAATGGTTCTGTTTCTGTCAACTTGCCATAAGGCTTACTAGTATAACACATATAATACAGAAGCCTGATATCACTGAATACTACAATAACACCAAAGGCGGTGTTGAAACATTCAACTGACTGTGTAGTTCAATGTCAACCGTTTGGAAGATCAACATGTAGCCCATGTGCCTGTTTTATGGGCTGATCAACATCGAGTGCATCAACAGTTATGTCATCTACTCCTTAATTATCTCCAAACTCAGCAGCATTCGATCAGACTCGATATCAGTCGAACAACGGAAGTGAAAGGTGAAATACGTTCAATTGTGTCTGTGGAAAGGGAAAGAACAACCTGTAGCCTTTGCCCAGCGTGCATTTGTCGAATGACTACTAATTTCTGAAACCGCGAAAAAATTCCGTTTTACGGTGAATACCATGCTAAGTCATGCACATAATGTAACTCCGAGAAATGACACTAATCTTTTCTGCTGTTTAAGACATTATTTGGATATCTATTTTCATAATTCCAACTTTTTGTTGGAATTACATTTTGAAAGTCAGTATTTTTTCAATTAGTAATTTTTAAGAAAGTTTACCATCTACATTACATTTTGGGAAGATTACCTTTCTGGGGTTAATTTCCCCCCCCCCCTCTTTTTCTTAATTATATGCCTTCTGAAATTTATGCTTCCTCCCTGAAACTACTCGGTATCATAAATTCCTTCTCTTAAAAACCGTATATTCAAAATAACAATACTATTCATAAAGCAAAAGCACACATCTCCTTTCTATAACTCCTGAATAAGGTTTCTCCTTCTCATTGGTCAAAGATTTATATATATCAACGAGGTATGTTTATGAAAAACTAAATAATGAATCGAATGTAAGAAAGTAAAAGAGAGAATTCTGTAAGATAATTGTTGGTTCGTAAAGAATTCAATTGACTGAGGAAGGCACCCGTAAATGGAGATATGCTTCTCCAGTTTGGCACCTGCAAATTTTGCAAGAAATCCAAACAAATGAATTTTATTCAAAGAAAAGCCTCTTCACCTCAACAATTGCTGCTTGACTTCACGATACGAAAAAAAAAATGTCCCTTGTGTCCGGGAAAAATTATCACAGAAATTTTCCTGTTTTTTACGCTTTTACTGACCTCTTTTCAAGTTCACAGTCTTTTTTTTTTATATTATAGCCCATATAATCTGAACCAAAATTTATACTGGTGTTTTAAAATTCTTTATTGATTGTTTTTATAATATGGATGGTGCATTCTTTTGCCAGTTTTATATAAGCATACAAGCATTTTATATGTTGTTCTGTTTTTGTTTTTATTTCAGAATGGAAATTCAGCCAAGCCAGACTCGTGAGTTATTTAAAATATATATATATATATATATATATATATATATATATATATATATATATATATATATATATATATATATATATATATATATATATATATATATATATATATATATATATCTTACCGTTTGCATTAGGTGGCGTTTGCATTCGCTCAAATCTTCTGTTTAGTCAAAGGAAAAATTTTAATATTTGAAAATTTGAACCGTAAGCAACGAGACAATATTCGGCTCTAACTGATCGACTATCTGTAAATAGGCAGATACATTATCAAATTTTAAAATTGATACTAATGTAACACACTAAGTTTATGTCCCCTTTAAATTCCCCTCCTTAAAATTCTCCTTTAAATTTCTATCAACAAAACAAAATTTCTTTTATTAAATATATAATTTTCCTGGCTGAAAGACAAAGAGCGAATTCACATAAACGATTACGCTAGTAATTGCAAATTCCCAAGAACTATTATTGTAGTTGTGTTACATTTTAGTTTTAATGGGTAACTTCTGAGATTTTTATCCGTTAGAGAGAGGGGGTCTTGAAATCAAACAGCGTCAGTTAACTCAATGATAAACGGCAAAAAAGAGCCAAGAGCTCATATCACACTTGTGTAGAGGTCGGAAGAGGGAAGAGCCGAGAGCTTCTTCCAACCAAGTCTCATTACGATATCTCCAAATCGGGGGAGCGACTACTTCTAATTGTGTGGCGAGAGCAACACTTTGGTTTTGTCCGAGTTTTTTTTTTCTATGCCACCGATCTCTGCTTATTCCTAGAAACTGGTAAATATTTAACCTGTGCGGTATTTACGGATAGTGTGGACCTCAGGCCAGATTGACGAATGACATTACATTTTGGAAAGCTCCGCAGAACTGTTGCCTAGGACCAAAAAGGATGGTTTTTGCTTGTCCACGAGCCAGAACCTATGGTGTTCGAAGTGAAGTGGAGTTATATAGCCTATGTCAGAGAAGAGTATCTAAAGTTGTGCAGCCAAGCTTTCGTTTCATCAAACCATGTTTCTGCTTTCGAGTGGAAAGCACCGTTCGAGCAGGCAAGCAGGCAAGCTCCACTTTCAAAGCAAAAATGTGGCATTTTCCCACGGGTCGAGAGTGCTGTCATCTATTGTTTCTACCCATTTCGTGATTTCAGCTGTGTTTATCAGTCGGTATTTCGGACTTGGGATTGCGGTAGAGAAATGGTATTAGATGAGCCTAATAAACTTTAAAAGTTCTCTCATTGCTAAGGAAATTGGAGCTTATCCTTTCCTCCTTTTTAAGTGGTGACGTTAGAAAGTTGGTCTACGGAAAAAAAAAATTTTGAACTAAGACAGATAGGATTTTTTTTACGGTAATCGATAGCTCTTGATGAGCTGATCGAAGTATACGACATCCATTTTTTGGCACAAAAATTCCTTCATGAGGTATACCAGTTTGAAAGTTTCAAGGGGTTGACAACTTCAGTAGTAAGGTACACACGAAAACGAAATCTATGCCGATAAAACTTTTGAGATATATAAAGGACTTGTAAGCAACAGTCGGCTGTTAGGTAATAATCGGCAATCTTCTGCAATGAGGGGTTGCCACTTTTGCTAGTTGGTGTACCCATTATTTGTTTCCGGTGTATTTGATGGTTAAACCAATTTGGTTCCAGTGGTAAGACAAGTAGGGAACTTGTAAGTAATAATCGGTTGGCCTACAATCATCTTCAGCGATGAAGGATTTGCATCTTTTGCTAGTTGGTGTACCCATTTATTTGTTCCCAGTGAACTTAATGTCCATCACGGGAGAGGGACTTGTAAGTAAGAATCCGTTCACTTTGGGCGAGAAATTTGTGCAAATTGTATTCAATCTCTTTAAATCTGACAGAATTAAGTGTTTACGCAATGGGTACAAACGATAACGTAAAACAATGAGGTAGTTCCGTAATGATTAGTGTCACCTATGGTGTACCCGGTGTACCCAATTCTTCGATTTGGGACGGGGGTCAGTGGCGTGACTCTGTAAGCTTAGCCAGAGTCGACCCAGCTCTAAATGGGTACCTGGAGAAATCTGGGGAAGGTAAACAGGAAGGGTGTGCGAAAGCACAGGTTGGCTGGCCCCCAACCCCCCATTGCACTTCCTGGCTGAAGGGCCAAGAAACGGAGATCAGCACCGCCGGTACGGACTGTAAAGTCTAATGCCGTATCCTTTACCTTTTTTTTTTTATTTTAATCCTTAAAAGTTACGGATAGCTTTATAATACCAACTAGACTATATAAGATATTGTTCCAAGTTTTCATCCATCACGATGTCTACGACTGAAAAAGACAAAGTTCAACTGGCTGCAAAGTCAATTTAGTCCCTTCTTTCGATATTATTTTGTAGTTGTTGTTTTTTCAACGCTGAGGAATAGCCTTCAGTTATGTGACAACTGATTGCTTTCTTGTTTGAACATACCGTTTTAAAAACTTCGATAGGCTGACCACTTCATAATTTAACCGATAATGAAGAAACAAGCACAAACGAGAATGTAAAACAATAAGATAGTTTCGTAACAATTAATAGAATGTCATCTATGGTATTTTGATCCTGAAAAGTTAGGGATAGCTTTATAACACCAACTAGATTATATAAGATATTGTTCCGAGTTTTCATCTGTCATGATGTCTACGATTGAAAAGGATAAAGTTCAAATGGCTGCAAAGTCAATTTAGCAAGTCAATAGCCTTTGATCATGTGACTACTGATCGATAGCGTAGAGACAAAACCAAAGTGTCGCTCTCGCAGCACTTTAGTCGGTGAAACTGGACAAAGGTTGCCGCAACACTTCACGTTGCCCTGGCAACTTAGGTCTAGGTTAGTCTGGTCAGGTCCCTATACACCTGCCAGCTTTCAGCGATCGATGTATTGATCATCCATCTAGTTTTGGATCTTCTTCATACAAAAATTAGGGTGTTCCTGGATTCAAACCTAAGACCTCTCGCACCTTAAGATAGAATCATACCCCTAGACCACACGCCATAATTAAGAAGAACAATCATTTGTTTTATCGGCAAATACAATTCTTCTCAACTATCTTGTTCGCTTGCAATCCCCCAGATGATCGAATCGGGGAAGAAAATATTTCTAATTTAATCTAGTCTGGTCCCTGATACGCCTGCCAACTTTCATCGTCCTAACTTATCTGGAACTGTCCAAACTAGTAAATCCCCCCAACCACCCCTAAGAGAGTGAATCCAGTCCGGTTATTTCAATAACACATCTAGGACATGTGCTGATTCTTCCCATCAAGTTTTATCCCGATCTCACCACTCTAAGCGTTTTCCAAGATTTCCTGTTTACCCCTCCAAATACCCCCAATGTCACCAGATCCACTCAGGATTTAAAATAAGAAATCTGAGACACAAGGTCCTACTAAATATTCAATTTCATTAAGATCTGATCACCCGTTCGTGAGTTAAAAATATCAGATTTTTTCTAATTTTTCCGAATTACCCCTTCCCCCCAACTCCCCCTAAGAGAGCCAATCCGTTCTGGTTATATTTATCACGTATCTAGGACTTGTGTTTATTCTTCTCACCAAATATTATCACGATCTATCTACCCTAGGCGTTTTCCAAGATTTCCGGTCTCTTCTTCCAACTCCCTCCAATGTCTTCGAACCGGGTCAGGATTTAAAATAAGAGCTCTGAAACACAAGGTCTTTCTAAATATCAAATTGCATTAGGATCCAATCACTCGTACGTAAGTTAAAAATAGCTCATTTTTCCCAATTTTTCCGAATTAACAAATTAGATACCTCTCCCCCCCCCCGCCCAAAATCCTCCAAAAAAAGCTGATCCTGTCCTATTATGTTAATCACAAATCTAGGATTTGTGGTTATTCTTCCCATGAAGTTTCATCTCGATTTCTCAACTATAAGCGTTTTCCAAGATTTCTCCCCCCCCCCCAACTTCCCCAAACACCACTGGATCCGGTTGGGATTTGAAATAAGAAGTCTGAGTTATAAGGTACTTCTAATTATCAAATTCCATTAAGATCCGATCACTCGTTGGTAAGTTAAAAATACCTCTTTTTTAATAATTTCTCCGATTCCCCCCCCCAATCTCCCCCAAAGAGCTAAAATCCGTTCTGGTTATGGAGAGCAGGTATCTAGGACTTGTGCTTATTTTTCTCACCAAGTTTCATCCCGATCTCTCCACTCCAAGCCTCTTCCAAGATTTCAGGTTTCCCCCTCCAACTCCCCCCAATGTCACTGGATCCCGTAAGAATTGAACATCAGAGCTCTGAGATATGGTATACTTCTAAATATTAAGTTTCAATAAGATCCGATCACTAGTTCGTAAGTTAAAAATACATTTTTTTCAAATTTTTCCGAATTAACGGTCCCCCTACTCACCCCAGATGGTCGAATAGGAGAAACTTATCATTCTAATTTAATCTGCTCTGGTTCTGGTTCTGGTCTGGCCAAATTTCATCGTCGTAAGTTATCTGGAAGCGCCCAAACTAGCAAAACCGGGACAGACAGACCGACAAAATGGTCTGGTATCTAGAACTTGTGGTTATTATTCCCATGTAGTTTCATCCCGATCTCTCGACTCTAAGCGTCTTCTAAGATTTTCGGTCCCCCTCTCCAACTTCCCCCAATAAATTGGATCCGGTCGAGATTTATAATAAGAGGTCTGAGTTATGAGTTCCTTCTAACAACCAAATTTCATCAAGATCCGATCACTCTTTCGTAAGTTAAAAATACCTCATTTTTGCGAATTACCCATCACCCAACCAACCCCCCCCCCTCAAAGAGAGCGGATCCGTTCTGGTAATATAAATCACGTACATATGATCTGTGCTTATTTTTCTCACCAAGTTTCATCCTGATCTCTCCACTGTAAGCGTTTTCCAAGATTTCCCGTATCCCCCTCCAATTCCCCCCAGTGTCACCAGATCTGGTCAGAATATAAATAAGACCCCAGGGACACGGTATCCTTCTAAATATGAAATTTCATTGAGATCCGATCACCCGTTCACGAGTAAAAAAAAACACTTCATTTTTTTCTGATTTTCCTGAACTAGCTGTCCCTTTACCCCCCCCCCCCCCCCGATGGTCAAATTTGGGAAACGACTATTTCTAATTTAATCCGGTCTGGTCCCTGATACGCCTGCCGAATTTCATCGTCCTTGCTTATCTGGAAGTGCCCAAACTAACAAAACTGGGACAGACAGACCGACAGCAATTGCGATCGCTATATGTCAATTGGTAAACATCAAGTGCCGTAAAAACTCTTTAGAGGGAGAATAGCACAGAATGATGCTAACTACTGCACATAATAAATAGAAATCCAATAAAATAAGAAATCCAAGGTAAAATAGAAATAAATAATTTCCAGTCAACCACATTTAATTCAGTTTCAGCCTTCAATCAAGTTTCAAGAAACCTTATCCCCCTGTTTATATCTAAGAGACCCAATAATCCTCCAAGAAATAATACAAATACAAAATAAATAAATCCAAGAATAGTACAAATACAAATCCAAGAAATAATACAAATTTATTTTCCATATCAATGTCTACTACCTTGTATCCTCCTTCGTAAAATAGGCAAAATTTACCACAGGGTATCCAGTTGCTTTAAAAATGTAGGGTACAGAAAGTAAGCAAGAAGACATAATTCAGTGTTTTATGTAGAAACCTAGTTAGTGATCAAATGAAAACTTCTATAAACGGTGGAGACTGAGACTGAAAATTTGTCCTAGCGTCAAAAATATCACTTGTTCCATCTAGCGTTTGACAGATCTTGCCGCTATTGTTTTTTTTTTAACTTAGCAAATTTGCTGGTTTCAGAAACTGAGATCCACTGCTTATTACTAAATTAATACTGCCTTACAATTACACCAAAATAACTGAAGAAACGTCAAATACCAGACCAGGCGTCGGTCACTTTTTCTTCGACAATAGCGCAAACTTTAACTGTTTTAAGTTACTATGATCTTATCGAGATTTTCTTCATTTATAATTACGCAAGCATCACAACTTATAGCATATAGTGCATGCGAAAAGCGTCGAAAAACACCAGAGTACTTCCGTATTTGAGGAGAGCACCAAAATTGGCTGAGATGTACTTTCGAGTATGCTCTTTTCCCTCGGAACGCCACTAGGTGGCTTGAAATCCAAGATGGCGGACAAAATACGAATTTGTCAAGATGAGAAGACATGTCCGTTCAAACAGGCTAGTATGGAGTAATCGATGGCATATGTTCCGAATATATGCTTAAAAATAACCTAAGTTGTACCGTAGTGCCGGTAGGTGCCTCAAATCCAAAATGGCAGACGAAAATACGAGTTTGTCAAAATGAGAAGACATGGCCGTTCAAATAGGCTAGTATGGGTTAATCGATGGCATAGGTTCTGAATACGAACGCAAAAACAACCTAAGTTGTACCGTAGTGCCACTAGGTGCCTAAAATTCGAAATGGCAGACGAAAATACGAGTTTGTTAAAATGAGAAGACATGACCGCTCAAATAGGCTAGTCTGGGGTAATCAATGGCACTGGTATATGAAAGTAAGAGTGGACTAAAGTAATAATATCTGGAATTCCGTCTATTGCTCTGAATAATGATAAAAAGCATTTCACACCATCAGATTCAGCGTATCAGAAGGCAGATCACAGATGCGTGTTTATTTGTTTTTTTTTCTGTTTTTTTGTCTGTTATTTCCCAGGGGTGATTGTATCGACTCAAGTGATCCTGATATGTCGCGAGAGGGCTCACTATAACAAAAAATAATTATAAGTTCTAGTGCCCTTTTTAAGTGACCAAAAAAATTGGAGGGCACCTAGGCCCCCTCCTACACTAGTTTTTTCCCTATGGTCACCGGATCAAAATTCTGAGATAGGCATTTCATTCACCATAGTCGAAAGAACCTATTAACTATGTCTTTGAGGCCGACTTACTCCACCACAGTCCCCGCGGGAGGGGCTGCAAGTTACAAACTTCGACTAGTGTTTACATATAGTAATGGTTATTGGGAAGTGTATAGACGTTTTCACAGGGATTTTATGGTTTGGGGGGGGGAGTTACGTGGGAGGATCTATCCATGGACGAATTTTTCATGGGGAAAAGAATTTCAATGAAAGAGATGCAGGATTTTCTAGAATTACTAAAAACAATCAAAAAAAATATGAAAACCATTTCTCCGACAGATGACCAAGAGCATGCAGAGACTTCCTCTAGCTAGTGCTTCGCTTTTACAACATATTCTTAGAGTTGCACTACAGTCAGATCATGTGTGGAGTCGCAGCCTGAAATCAAAACCCACCCTTACCAGTTTTTCTGACTTTGGCTGGGTCAGAGGCACCGATGGAAAGTGACTTCCCAATTGGTTAGGTTCCCTTCCCCCAGCGTCAAAAGTCTGTCGCGAGACAGTGCGTTGTGGCTACAAAAAAGGGTGTGAAAGAAGGTGCCGCTGCAGGAAATTTGACCTTAACTGTAGCCCAATATACTGGTGCAAATCAAAGTGCTTTAATTGTTGAAAATGTGAATATACTTTTTACCTGAAGATTCGATTGGTCTCTTTGTGTTCCTGATAAAATTATAATTCTTAAATGCTTTAATCCGTCCGTTTAGCTGATGTTGATTCACTTATAATAAATAAAGAGATGACGTGTTAACAAGTATTTAACTGATTTTGATTTAGCAAATGTATACAAAGGCCATAAATTGGACGCGTCTTGGTCTCATGCTTAGAAAATTTGTACTGTACAGACTGTATTACTATTCCCCGTATGTCAGAATGACAGAACGATATTTAAAACTGCTGCATTAATTACTCCACTCCAGCCAGTAATATCGAGATCATGAACCTCGCGCGATTCGAAAAAATGACATTTTCTTCCGCCATCTTCGATTTTAGACCCCAATTGGATCAACGGTACAACTAAGGTATATTTATGTGAATGTACGTGCGTTTTCAGAATCTGAAGTATCAATTGCTCCTAATCGGCCCATTTGAAGTCATTACTTCTTGTTTTAACAAAACTTGTATTTTTCGACCGCCGCCTTGAATCTGAAGCGGCTAGCAACACTACGGTACAACTTAAGTTAGTTTTACGTTCATATTTGGAACTTCTGCAATCGATTGGTTGGTCAATTTACAGAGGATTATTGTTTGGATATTTATTTCATTGTGCAACTATTGAAATTGTGTAAAATGCTGTATAGTGCCGTGAACAATTTGCTTTCGATAATTGGATAATTAAAATCATGTACGCAACTATTAAAGTTGTGTAAAGTGCTGTATAGCGCTGTGAACAATTTGCTTTGAATAATTGGATATTTTGAATAATTAAAATTGTGTACGCAACTTGTGAATATACATCTTGTGAATATTGCTACCTGATTTGCTATCGCCCTTACTGACAACTATTGTGGCCCCGCTCACGAATTTTGATGAAATTTGATCATTTCACCGGATGATGCCAGGTGAAAGACTTGTATTGAATCCCTTGTTGAATTTCATTTCACGGGCTAGAAATGCAGGTTATTCAGCTGATAATATCGTAAAAATTGCTTGTGATTTTTACAAAGGAGAGATGTTAATTGAAGCAAAGAAGATTTTGTGGGCTGACACCTCTATTAATAGGGTAACTGAGCGCCCCAAAGTGACTGATTATGTAAGCGATATGGTTCGAGCCTTTGATCTTTGTGACGAGAAAAAGATCAGCCTACCTCAGTATATGATTTTCGAGCCAGATCAGGTCCCATGTGTGCCAGGGGAGACAATAGCTACGTTAACTCGAAAGGTTAATGAACTCTACATGAAATTTAAAAGCTTCGCTGAGCACCATAAAGCAAGGTCAGTCGTGCAAACTATTCCTGAAATGAAACCTTCCCCACCCGCAAAACCGTCCTATTCAGTTATTGTGAAAAATCCACCAAAAAACTTGAATAATCCTGACGCTCGAAAAGATTTCCTGGATAAAGCTTGTGGGGGTGTCAGTTCAAGCATAGTTGTTTTGAGGCCTAGGAGGGATGCATGGCAAGTAGTTCTGTCGGACAAGGGTGCCGCCAATACTTTGGCAGATGCATTAAGCAAAGCAGACCAATCCATTAATGCTAAAGTGAAGAGTCCTGCCTTTTTCGGTATAGTACGCCGAGCGCCTGACGGAACATCTAAAAGTGACCTATGCGATCTCGCTAATAACTGTACAGAAGTTGTTCAGTTAGGAAGTACGAGGTCTTTTCGATTAAAGTTTGAGTCACGTGACCACCTAAAGTATGCCAGTGAGAATCCCCTTGTTATTGGTTACGAGCGTCTACCCATAACTGAGTACAAGTTTTTGCCTACCCAGTGCTACAAATGCCAGTGCTACGGCCATACTGCAAATAACTGTAAAGCTTCCCCGAGATGCTCTAAATGCGCTAGTGACCACCAGAACTCCAAAGAAAACCCGTGTCAACTTGTCATGAAATGTGCTCTCTGTGGCTCATCCGATCACCCCTGTTATTCGTATAAATGTCCAGAAGCACAGAAACTACTGCTTAAGAAATGAACAGTCAAACAAACACAAGTACAAGTACTGTACAAGATTTTACGTTTCTTACTAATTTATCACTGTGCAATAATGTTGTTTTTAATTATTACGATGACCAAAATAATCTGTCCACCAACACCTTAGCTAGCCCCGATAGCCCTTTAAACCAAATTAACTGTAAATATCTCGACACTTTTGATTTTGTGAAAAATGTGAAACCTAATCTAATGGAAGAGACCAAACTTAATGTAATTTGCTTTAATATCAGAAGCATATGGGATAAGCGGGCTAATTTTAAAGATTTAATTTTAACAAATGGTTACTGCCCTTTCGACGTAATTGGAATAACGGAGACGTGGCTTTCAGCAAAATTCCCTCACTGGCTTTCAAGCTATTCATATTGAAAGAAAATTAACCAAGTCCTCTGGTGGCATTTCTCTTTACATCCGATCAAGTCTAAAATTCACCAGACTATTAGACTGTGAATTCTTGTTCTCGCAACCTATAAATAAAGATGCATTTATTCAATAAACGTCGACATAAGTGTAGACGAGAATTCTTTTATTTTTTCGTTATTTTATAAACCACCCTCATTTCCGACACCTTTCTTTTGTAATCTGTTTGATGATTTTTCTAGTTTTATTAATTTACCACAAAAGAAGGCAATAGTTTTTGGGGATTTCAATTGAAATTTATTAAATGTTAGCAATAACAATGATTGTGATACCTTCTTTGAAACATTTACCTCAAGTG